>NC_057809.1:70547613-70737722 GCF_018294505.1 Triticum aestivum | reverse complement strand
CTCCCCCAACCACCGGTGATTGCCAACCAAAGGTCTCACGACTTCGAATACCCACCGACCACTAATTTATTACCATTTCTATCCTTCATATACGCGCTGACGGGTGGGCCCTATGGTAATGTGCGCTGCTGAATGTGGACCGTTTGACTGGTCAATTGATCGTGTTATCAACAAATTACGGAGCTGTATGGTGAGCCAGTGACGGTATGATCACCCTAAAATGTACTCCTATTTTATTAACACAGTACAGACTCAAACTACCATTTCTTTCTTTCATATACGGGCTGACAGGTGGGCACCAGGGTTACGTGCCCCGATGGTGCAACACTAGTTGCGCCGCGTGGAACGTTTGACTGGTCAATTGATTGTGTCATCAACAAAATACGGAGTTGTACGGGTGAGCCAGTGACCGTATAATCATGATATGTATTTGTTTAAAATGGTACAGACGCAAGGGCTCATATATACGCGCAAGCACTCACCGCTATAAGTGCACACACGCGAACCCTATCCCTATGAGCACCTTTGAGAGAGTGAGCCAGCATATATGATCTTGCGATTTTACGAAGTCACCATAGGTGCCTCGTAGTCGAGTGGAACGTCTCCTCCCACTGAACGTACATCACCGGAAAATACTGAAATTAACACAAGATAAATGCGAGCACCGGGACTTTAACCTTGGTGGGCTCGAGAAACCACTGTCCTCTAACCATCCAACCACATGTTGGTTAGCACGACAAAATGTATGTGGTGACCGTGATGAGCTTATTCTGAAGTCCAGTGACCATATCGTGCTTTCGCTTCAAATACAATGACCGTAAGTGTCGTCAACAAAATACGGAGCACGCATCAAATGCAAAGTCTATCAGTGTCATCAAAAAAATATGGAGACGTATCGTGAGCTAGATACCGTTGTACTATTGTATATGCTTATTTTCTTAGTGGACGATTGTGTGTGTGGTGTGGTGGGCACATCAGTTCTAGTTGTGGTGGGTCAACATGAAGACTCATGGGTCGGTTCCATCTTGCGCCACATATAGGTTGGACCGAGACGTGTTATACGAAGACCCATGTGGAGGACTCGGCGTACAACACGAAGCTACCAGAGTCGCGGAGGACTCTATCACCACTGGTGATAAGCTGACTATATATGATTTGTAACCCTAGGCCCTTAGTATGTTATACAAGCTTGGAGGCTAGTTCGTCGATAGTATACACACACGCACAATAACTGGTATTCACGTCTACTTTGTACACACCCCTATCACTAATATACAGTACCAGGAGTAGGCTCTTTCTTCAACTGCAAGGGTCCGATCTGAACTAGGGTAAAACTTTACCTCGTATTACCATCCAGCCTAACAGCCAGGGATATCCTACCGAATGATATGATGAAATCATATCTGCCAACTACTAAGAGAGAGGTGTGTCGGGGGGGGGCAATGTGTGCGAGAGAGGCCTAAAGATAATGTGCATGTGGGAGACACGTAGGCACATATATGTGCGTATAGAGGGCTAGTAGAAATCGTGCATGTGTATATATGCATGTGAGAGAAATAGTGTTTTCCAACTGAGATTAGTGAAAAGAGTGGTACATAGTAGTCAAAAAGAGAGATAGAGAAACAGAGAGAGCATGTGCATGACACACCCCGACACCCTGAGAGAGATTGTGAGCATGTGTGAAAGAGAAATGACGATGCATATAAAGTGTGTGCACTTATGCGTTAGATAGAGAGATATATAATGCGTTTGTGAGAATGGGGCGAGGCATAGTGCATCTATGTGTAAAAGGCGGTTCTACGCATTAAATTAAAATATAAATGGCATTATTATTTTTGGATGAGATCATGAATTTTGCAAATTGCGTATGGACGAAAATTGGTCTATCAGACACCCATACTCTATTGAATTCTAGCATGTGCATGTGTTTATTTCATATTATCGATCCATAGAGTGAGAGCGGTTTGAAATACAGGCAATGGATGCTTTTGCATCATATATAAACATTAATTAGTGCACTCCATGTTGTTAGTGTGAAGCACTTTATACATTTGTCACTTGCATGGATACATTCCAAATTGTTAGCTACGAAATAGTATACATGTCGAATTCAACATAAAGTGGGTTTTGAAGATTCGAATTCATAGGAAGTGCATTCATCTATTTGAACCCGAGATAATGGCATTTGTAAATCAGATGTAAAAGGGGGCATCAATCTTTGTTGTGAGTTTGAACATGCTATATATATTCATACGCATATCTAACTTTTTTTGCAACCAAGGAGATTATATCTGGAACCATGCATGAACTGAGGTAAGTTGCATATTTTTTAATATATACTCGTGTACAATGTATATTCAAATGTACCCCCTCCATTCCAAAATAATCATAGCTTTAGGATTTTCAAGTGTAAAGATTTGTGAAGTTTGAAAAATCATGAAAGTTCAATTCAAGAGAACCGAAAACGTTAATGCTTCTGCTCCCAAATATTGAATGAGGCGCCAAATAGGCCTCTGGTCACCCGAAACCGCGCGAGATTAATGTTTTGGTGGTAGGAAATTACTGTCCTGACTCTGGCCCATGTAGCCTATCGGCCCGATGTCCAAAGGTCTAAACCGGGGTAGGTTTGTAACTTCACCAAGACGCCAGTCTCAACCGCCTCCGAGAAGCATTCATACGCCGTGGGCGCCTACCCATGCACTCGGCCGAAATCTATCCCGCCCACATTTGGGACACCTGACATGACTGTCCTACCCCCAAGCCGCAATATGTCTGATATTTTAGATGGGGGCAAAGTTTGTAACTTTCCCCAAATTTCAAACAAGTGCATCTCAAACCGAAACATTGTTCCAACTTAGTTCCCCGCCTCCCTTCGTTTCCCTATTCATACTCCGTGGGCGCGAAAACGCCCTCTCCACCAGCCACAAAACCCAGCCTCCTCTGTCCTCCACCCCATAGCGGCCAATCCACCGCCGCCCTCCTCCATCATGCCGGAGCCGGTACCCCGACGTCTTCGTCCAACACAACCGCAATCGCAACACCCTCAAGGACTTAGCAGCTGAAGCCGAGGTAGAGCTGCCTCCACGATGCCGACGCAGACGTGCGCCGTACCCGAACCACTCCGACCACGCCGTCCTGCGCCTCACTGTTGCGGATCCACTGTCACAACCGTCCACCGCACCGGAGTTGTTCCCGCGACGTGAACAACAAGAAGATCGTCGGAAAAACAGAAGGAGGACACAGCACGGCCAGCAGAAAGAGGTACTCCTCTTCCCTTATTCGTGCAAATCTTACGTCTCCACTCACACCGTATTCATCCCACGAAAGAAACTAGTTGAGCGCTTCTTAGTGCATCTTCTTCGTGATACTAAATGCATAAGGTTTCCTCCCTTTTACTATTTCACCTTTGCTAGAGGTCAGTAGCCCGCCTGGATTTCAATTCAACGTCAGTCGAGCCGCAATTAAAAAAGCATCACCCGGTTAGGCGCGCGGAGCACCTAGTCCGCCTGTTCCCCGGGGAAGCGGCGCATCAGTGTCTATCATAGGGGTGTGGGGCGCAGGAGCTGCTTGCGCCCGATCTGGAGGTCGGCGGGGCTTGAATGGATGGCCGGGGGCGATGCGGTGAGGTCGAGGGGAGGGCGCAGGCAGGGGAGGAATACTGGGCCGGTAGTCGCTGGCGTTTCGAGAAAGATCATCAACACTGACTGGCTGGAGGTAGATGAAGGCAATCTACCCGTTCTTTGTACATCGGACGGTGCAGAAAAAATGGACTGACCTATTTGCTTTCAGTCGACTGTTATTTTCATAGAATCCTATAGTAATTTAGTGTGCCATGCATGTTGTAGAGCTATCATATGTCTCCCGTCATTTATTTCTCACCGACCTGCTATCTGCTACCTTTACACTATACTAATTGTGCACACACTTCACCCATACTCACACTATTGTCTTTTGATGCATGGGTATTTCAGACTCTGACTCAGTGTTGATGAATGCAGAAAAGAAAAGACAGAAGTCGCTCCAGTGTAATTCGAAGATAAGCACGAAGCGTTTCAGCGCTCTAATGGGTGCAGTGTCAGCAGTTGGAGACAGTAAACGTAGCTCTGTAGTTGATGATCTCAATTGCCACACACAACCATCCCAGGTGCTTGCTTTAACTTCGCGCTGTCAAATGTGGTCGCATGTTGCATATGGTGTCTAGCTTGTATTGCTTCCAATTTGGTTAAATTGCATCTGCTTACTTTACACATTATACCTTTGATAATGACATGCCTTCCAGTTTTTGATACATACTACATATGTCTATTAACCATGTTCGTACATCAAAATAATGCTCTTTTGTATCCCTCGTCAATCACTTATGATGAGACAGTCACCTGAGTGGGTTACTGTGAGACGCCCTACTCGTTTGAAGAGTGCAGTGTCATCCTCCCCACATGATTCTCAAGAAACAACAAGGCTAAATGAAGATAGTCAATGTAGCTCTCTGGTTGATCACTACAATTCCCCCACACCACCATCGCAGGTGCTTGCTCTTACTTGGCAGTGTGATATGTGGTTGCATGTTGCATATGGTGTCTACCTTGTAATGCTTCTAATTAGGGTAAATTGCATCTGCTTAGTTAACACATTATACCTGTGAATATGACATGCCTTCCTGTTTTTGGTACATACTACGTCTTTCTATTAACCATGTTCTTACATCAAACTACTTTTCTTGTGTATCCCTCATCAATGATCCTAATTTGTTAAATTGCATCTCCTTAGCTTACACATTATACATGTGAATATGACACGCCTTGCTGTTTTTGGTACATACTACATTTGCCTATCACACCATGTTCTTACATCAAACTACTGTTCTTGTGTATCATGCGTCTATCGTTTATGATGAGACAGTCACGCGCGTGGGTTAATATGAGACGCAATACTCTTATACAGAATGCAATTTCATCCTCTCCACATGATTCTCAAGAAACAGCAAGCCTAAATGAAGATATTGAACGTAGCTCTGTACCTGAAGACCGCACTTCCCCTACACCACCATCACAGGTGCTTGCTCTAACTTCGCAGTGTGATATGTGGTTGCATGTTGCATACGGTGTCTAGCTTGTAATGCTTCTAATTAGGGTAAATTGCATCTGCTTAGTTTACACACTATACCTGTGAATATGACATGCCTTCCTATTTTTGGTACACACTACATCTATGTGTTAACCTTGTTCTTACATGAAACTACCTCTCTTCTGTATCCTGCATCAATCACTTACGATGAGTCACCTTTATTCGTTGCATATTGCATATTATTTCTAGCCTGTTGCCATGTATTGCTTCTAATTTGGTCAAATACATTTGTTAGGGCACCCTTTTAATTTGGCAGTGATATTGGTTTCATCTTTCATATGGTTTCTAGCTTGCATCGATTCTAACAAGTTCAAGCACCTTGTGCTTAGTTTACACTTTATACATCATACATGTCAATATGTCACCTCGTCCTACTTTTCATACATATTCCATCCTCCTATCATGCGGCTGCCTTACATGAAAGTAGTGTTCATCAGTATCATGCATCAATGAGTTCTGAAGAGCAAATTTTATTCCTTTTTCTTGTGGGTTTGACTTGACAAGGCAAAATCAAGAAAGAGGAAGGAAAAGAGTAAGGAAGGCGATGATGGTGGTCCTCTGCAGCAATGTAAATGGAGCATCTGTTCCGATTCTCCTTGTACTAATAGTGCATTACAAGGTCCAAGTCTCCGCTCCCCTACTCCACCATCCAAGGTGCTTGCTCTAACTTGGCAGTGTGATATCTGGTTGCATGTTGCATATGGTGTCTATCTCGTATTGCTCCTAATTAGTGTAAACTACATCTGCTTAGCTTACACATGATACATGTGAATATGACACGCTTTCCTGTTTTTGGTACATACTATATCTGTCTATCACACCATGTTCTTACATGAAACTACTCTTCTTGTGTATCCTGCATCAGTCACTTATGATGGGACACCTTTAAGTTGGCAGTGTGATATTGGTTTGCGTCTTGAATATGATTTCTAGCATGTATTGCTTCTAGCTTGATGAATGCCACCTATGACGAGACAGTTTTAACTTGGCAGAGTGATATTGATTGCACCTTCCATATGGTGTCTTGCAGTGTTTCTAATTTGTTGAAGTGCCTTCTGCTTAGTTACCACATCATAGGTGTGAATATGTCAAGCCGTCCATTTTTTCGTACATATTCCATCCTCCTATCATGACTTTGCCTTTCATCAGAGTAGTGTTCGTCAGTATCATGCATGAATGAGTTCTGAAGAGCAAATGATATTCCTTTTTCTTGTCGGTATGACCTCCCAATGCAAAATCAATAAAGCTGAAGGAAATTGGCAAGGCATTGGATGATGGTGGTCCTTCCGAGCAACTGAAACAGAGGTTCTCTACAGATTCTACTCCGCCATCCTCCCAACAAGATTCGCAAGACAACGCAAGGCTAGACAGTTAACGTAGCTGTGTAGATGATGAGCACATCTCCCCTACTCCACCATCACAGGTGCTTACTCTAACTTGGCACTATTATATGTGGTTGCATGTTGCGTATGACGTCTAGCTTGTATTGCTTCTAACTTTGTTGAATTGCATCTGCTTACTTTACACATAATGCCTATGAATATGACATGTGTTCCTATTTCTACATCAGACTACTATTCTTGCATATCCCGCATGAGTCACTTATGATAAGGCACCTTTAAGTCGCAACTGTGATATTGGTTGTGTCTTGCATATGATTTCTAGCATGTACTGCTTCTAATTTGTTGAAACGCCATACAGTTTGAACATGGCAGAGTGATATTGGTTGCATCTTTCATATGGTGTCTAGCTTGCAGTGCTTCTATTTTGTTGAAATGCCTTTTGCTTAGTTACCACATCATAGGTGTGAATATGTCACACCATCCTGTTTTTCATACATATTCCATCCTCGCATCATGTGTTTGCCTTTCATCCGAGTAGTGTTCGTCAGTATCATGCATGAATGAGTTCCGAAGAGCAAATTTTATTCCTTTTTCTTATTGGTTTGACTTCACAATGCAAAATCATTACAGCTGAAGGAAATTAGTCCGGTAGTGGATGACGGTGGTCCTTCGGAGCAACTCAAACAGGGGGTCTCTACAGATTCTACTCCGCCATCCTCCCAACAAGATTCGCAAGACAACACAAGGCTGTACAGTCAACGTAGCTGTCTAGATGATGAGCACATCTCCCCTACTCCACCATCACAGGTGCTTGCTCTAACTTGACACTATTATATGTGGTTGCATGTTGCGTATGATGTCCAGATTGTATTGCTTCTAACTGGAATTGCATCTGCTTACTTTACACATAATGCCTGTGAATATGACATGCGTTCCTGTTTCTAGAACATATGTGTACATGATGAGCACATCTCCCCTACTCCACCATCACAGGTGCTTGCTCTTACTTGGAACTGTTATACGTGGTTGCGTTTTCCGTATGATGTCTAGTTTGTATTATTGCTTCTGATAATGTTGAATTGCATCTGCGTAGCTTACAACTTATACCTGCAACGATCACTTACCCACAAGACACATTTAACTTGGGACTGTGATGTAGGTTGCATCTTGCATTGTCTTCTAGCTTGTACTGCTTCTAATTTCTTGAAATGGCACTTACGACGAGACACTTTTTACTTGATAGAGTGATATTGGTTGCATGTTCATATGGTGCCTAGCTTTCATTTCTTCTAATTTTCTTGAAATGCCTTCCGCTTACTGTTTTTTCATACATATTCCATCCTCCTATTGTATGTGTGAATATGCAACGTTGTCTTTTTTGTATATATTCCATCCTCCTATCCTGCGCTTGCCTTACATCAAAGTAGTGTTCGTCTGTATCATGCATCAACCAGTTATGCAGAGCTAATTTTATTCATCTTCTTGTTGTTTTGACTTCATAAGGCAATATCAGAAAATAGGAAGGAAAAGAGTAAGTTAGGGGATGTTTGTGGTCCTCCGCACCGACGCAAACAGAGACTCTCTGGATTTGCCACTGCTACTGCTAATGAAGTTGAAGTCCCAAGTCTACATGATGAGTTAATCTCCCGCACTCCGCCATCATAGGTGCTTGCTCTAAGTTGACAGTGTGATAATTGGTTTCATGTTGCATATGTTGTCTAGCCTATATTTCTTATATTTAGATTAAATTGCACTTGCTGAGTTTATAAGTTATACATGTGCATATGACATGGCTTTCTGTGTCTAGAACACACTACATCTATCTATCATACCATGTTCTTACATCAAAGTACTGCTGTTGTGTATCCCGCATCAGTCACTCATGATTGGATGCTTTTAACATGGCAGTTTGATAGTGGTTGCATCTTGCATTGATTTCTATGTTGTGCTACTTCTAATTTTTTCGAATTGCCACTTATGACAAGACACTTTTAACTTGGCAAAGTAATATTGGTTGCATCTTTCATATGGTGTCTAGCTTGCATTACTTCTATTTTCTTGAAAATCCTTCTGCTTAGTTTGCACATCGTAGCTGTGAATATGTCATGCCATCCTGTTTTTCTTACATATTCCATCCTCATATGGTTGTCTTACATCAAAGTATTGCTTGTCTGTATCATGCATCAATGAGTTCTGAAGAGTGATTTCATTCTTTTGTTTTGTGGGTACAGCTTGACATGGCAAAGTCAAAAAAGAGCAAGGAAAATAATATAGTAGGGAGTGCTGTTACTCGTCGGGTGAAACGGAAAAGGTTTTGCCATCGAGATTTTGCTGGTACTTATAGTGCAGTAGAAGGTCCAAGTCCACCGGCTAAATCTACAAACACAGTATCACCTGCTCCACCAGCTGCAGCATCCACTTCAACTGTACCAGCATCTTAACCAGTTACTCGTTCGTTTGCTCCCGAACTGGCCAGTTCCCAAGCTGCCTTCACACCTAACACTACTTCCGAAGCACTGCTGACACAACAGGACTTGACAAGATCAGATGAACCTCATGAGCATCAACACCAAGATGGTACCTGACCGAGTCAAGTTGCAGTTGCATGCTCCTTTATATGTACTCTCACAGTTTGATGTACACTAACACTTTCCATATTCGTTGTTGAACTAGCACCATGGTGCAAGCGGAAACAAACATCAGGGATAATGCTTGACAGATTAACAAAATCTAAAGGAGGAAGAATGGAGATTCATTTTGAGGCAGGTTTAAAAAGGCCACGTGATGCTACAGAGTCAGCCAAGTTAGTATCAGAGGCAGCAGTTGCCATTATGTGTCATGCACGTATCCTCCCAACGTGGATCCAGCACAGGAATGAGAAAGACAATACCCAGTTTAACACCTTCCTTGACCATTTATCCGTAAGTAATGGTATTCATCGCAATTAGTAATATTGTCTTGCTCTGTCCCATACTTTCTAGCTTCCTCCTAATAAGACTCACATTCTTTTTTCAACAGATGAGGTTCAAGTTGGATCCGAAGTATGATGCAACTAAACAAGCATGCACTCATGTTTTTCAGTCTGCTCTGCGATAGTATCGGTACCACCTTAGAAAATCTCACTTTGAAGGCAAGGCTAACAATGAAATCGCCCAAACATCTCCAGTGGAATATATTACAGATGAAGACTGGACAACCCTCGTTAAACACTGGTCTGATCCAAAGTATCAGGTAGGCTATATGTATTTGATCATACCACATATTGAACTTCTATTTATGTATGTGCCTTACAAGTGTATCTTCTTCTAGGCTAACTGTTTGAAGAACAAAACCAACCGTTCTAAAGTGAAATTCCAACAGACAACAGGATCTCGTAGCTATATTGCACACTGCGAGGCTCTTGTAAATAGCTGCTACTTCCTTCTTTTTTTTGTGCCATATTACCATATCTATATTGACTTGTTCCAAATACAGAGGAAAGCTCGTGCGGACCAAAAGGAACCTGAACCGAATGCAGTGCAAATCTTCAAGGATTGCCACACCAGCAAGATCAAGGGCATGAGCACACCAGTTCAAGCCGCTGTTGTAAGTCCTTACTCCTCCTGCCTTGAACTGATTGGTACTGTGATGTGTTCATTTAACTACTTGGTTTGCAGCCAATGTCAGTTACTCTGTTCACTTTTATTCACAGTTGTCTTAACGTATCATTTCACCTTATATGGTTTAAAAGAGATGAAGGATATTCTTTTGGTCTTGATCTGTAATCTAGTTGTTATGTTCACATACGCACACAATGATAAAATAGCCTGTTTGTTTTATATCTGTTTGCCCATGATATGAATGATGTCATACTATGTTCATCCTACTTTAAACCATGTCTCTTTATCCTTAGATGTCAACGAATGTGAGGAAATAGACAATAGAGTAGGCATGCTACATGGACATATGTTCCGAAAGTGATTTTATTATGTAGTTCGCACTACAATACATGCTAATGTATTACAGTAGTTCACCAAAATAAGTTATGTATAAATGTTTAACCTACTTTGTTTGATTTTGTCTCATTAGTAACTTATCTGGTACACTAATCTACAAGTTCAAACTTTCAGGAAGCTATGGAACAAATGATTGAATAGCCACAACCACCTGAAGGTGACGAGGCTACTACAGGCACAATGTCACCTCTTGCTGCAGTGCGTCAGTATGTCTCCACTAACAATGCAAAAAGCACCTTCCTACGTAATTCTGGGTTGGTTATCAAGGTAACCTCGTCCAAATCGCCTACTGAACAAAATCTTCCTACTAGACAGAGTGATATATCTGTGCTCCAGACACAAGTCCAATCCCTAATGGACGTTGTTTCAGAAACAAGAATAGTGGTTGAGAAATGTCGTCAAGATATTAATGGTTTTGAAACCAGACTACCAGACATTCGCTTCGTTGTTCAAGAGCAATGGCGGAAAAAAGGTGGAGATCGTGCTGCTCCATCAGATTCTACAGCCTGAAACATTAGCACTCAGGTCAAATGATCTGTGCTTCTATACATCTGATGATGTTTTTATCTGGAAGGACTATACACTTTATGCCAACAGGCCTTTTGTTGTATGGTTGGAATTTATTTTGTTGTGATACAACATTTATGATGCTGCCTCAGGCTGCAGTAATTACGACGCTATTTTTGTATAGTGTAGGTTTATCTTAGTAATGTATTCGATCGAAAGCTTCGTAGGAGCCCAACATGCCAACATTCGTCGGGCCCATTCCAATTGGGCTAAAAACAATTACGGGCCGAAATTGGCATGTAGCCCACTAAAAATATCTAGGCCTAAATCAGCATAAGCTTTCATATTTTTCTGGTAGGCATGTGCCCATAGTGGGCCTTTAACAGGCCTAAACATAATTTTGGACCTCAGTAAAAATAGGCCGTTTACATGTGTAAATATCTCGAGCCCATAAAAAACATGGGCCTTTAATAGAACGAAAGAGAGATTGGGCCCTGATTGTGCCAAATAACCCACTGGACTTAGCAGGCCGAAATGGTGGCCCATTTACGATGCGGATCTTTGACAGGCCGAAATTCGGATGGGTCATAAATGCGCCGACCTAATACACGGGCCTTTAATAGGCCGGAACTTCGGTCGGGCTAGATTATCGTCATTTTTATATGGGTCGTTAATGGGCCTGATATGACGTTGGGCCACATATGGCCCATGGTTTACGTCCGGCGTTAACAGGCCGAAAATGACAACAGGCCGAAAGTGGCCCAAAGCTATAGTGGGCCTCTAACAGGCCGAATGTCAGACATGGTCAAATATGACCCAAATCCTTCACGGTCGTTTATGGGCCGAAAGTTTTGATGGCCTGTAAATGAGCCCAAATGAAGCCGGACCTTTAACAGGCCGGAAATACACCGGGCCATAATTCGGCCCAATTACTTAGAGGACTGTTAACGGGCCAGAAGTGACCATGGGCCGCGTTGATGACAAGTTTAGGACAGGTCGTTGACGGGCTGATTTGACATAGAATGTTGGGCCTTTACCTGGGCCAGCCCATTATGGTCTGCAGGATCTTGTGGGCCTTTAGTTGGGCCGACCCATTGTGGTCCGCAAAATCTTGTGGGCCTTTAGCTGGGCCGGCCCATTATAGTCTGCAAAATCGTGTGGGCCTTTAGATGGGCCGGCCCATTATGGTCCGCTAAATTTTGTGGGCCTTTAGCTGGGCCGGCCCGTTATGGTCCGCTAAATCTTATAGGCCTTTGGTTGGGCCGGCCATTTAAACTTTGTGGGCCACTTTTGGGCTGGTCCACGTGTCAACATATCATAGGCCCATCTCGACCGTTGGATGAGTGACACCTGTGCCAACACGGAGTTGACCCGTGGATCCGTCAGCCAATGAGAATTTTACACGTGCAAAATCGGTATTGGTCGTGGCTGTTAACGGGTTATCGGATCCAAAATCCGACCCGATAGCTTAACGGCGTTCCGTTACGGTGGATGCCACGTGTCGGTCACCCTTCACGAAAGCACTTCGGTGACGCGCAATTTATTGTCATGGAAGTGGACACTTCCGTGATGATAATTTTGGCAATGTCATGGAACACTCTACGATAGCACAAGTATGACTATCTTGATTCTGTCATAAATTTGTCATGGATGTACATGCATGACACAAAACGCGACCTACTATGACAAACACGTATCATCACGGAAGTGTATTTTTTTGTAGTGCAAGACACTCTTTGTTATTTGGTTGCAGGGTTGCTTGAGAGAGACCATCTTCATCCTACGCCTCCTACGGATTGATAAACCTTAGGTCACCCACTTGAGGGAAATTTGCTACTGTCCTACAAACCTCTGCACTTGGAGGCCCAACAACGTCTACAAGAAGAAGGTTGTGTAGTAGACTATAGACATCAAGCTCTTTTCTGGCGTCGTTGCCGGGGAGGTTAGTGCTTGAAGGTATATCTTTACATCTTGCAATCGAGTCTTTTAGTTTCTTGTTTTATCACTAGTTTAGTTTATAAAAGAAAACAATAAAAAATGGAATTGAGTTTGTCTCATACGCTTCACCTTTTTCATATCTTTCGTGAGTATGATGGAAAGGATAATTGTGCTCAAGTGCTAGAAGAAGATATCTATAAAATATTTGGCACTAAATATTTGAATGATGAGCATGATTGCAATGTTGTTAGTATGAATTCCTTGAATATCCATGATGCTAATGATATGCAAAGCCACAAGCTTGAGGAAGCTATGTTTGATGAAGATGATATTTTTTTGTCCCCCAAGTTTTGATGAGCAAATTTATTATGATGAAAGCATGCCTCCTATCTATGATGATTATTGTGATGACACGTATGCTTTAAAGAATAATGATAACCATGAAACTTGTCATCTTGATTTTAATTTTCAATCACATGATAGTTATTTTGTTGAGTTTGCTCCCACTATTATTCATGACAAGAATTTTGCTTATGTGGAGAGTAGTAAATTTTCTATGCTTTTAGATCATGAAAAGGATGCTTTATGTGATGGTTATATTGTTGAATTTATTCATGATGCTACTGAAAATTATTATGAGGGAGGAATATATGCTTGTTGGAATTGCAATAATATCAAGTTTCCTCTCTATGTGCTTAAAGTTTTGAAGTTATGCTTGTTTTGCCTTCCTATGCTAGTTGATTATTGTTCCCATAAGTTGTTTGATCACAAAACCCCTATGCATAGGAAGTGTGTTAGACTTAAATGTGCTAGTCATATTCTTCATGATGCTCTCTTTATGTTTCAATTCTTATCTTTTCTGTGAGCATCATTGAAATCATCATGCCTAGCTAGGGGCGTTAAACGATAGCGCTTGTTGGGAGCAACCCAATTTTATTTTTGTTCCTTGCTTTTTGTTCCTGTTTAGTAATAAATAATTCATCTAGACTCTGTTTAGATGTGGTTTTATGCTTCTAATTAGTGTTTGTGCCAAGTAGAACCGTTGGGAAGACTTGGGGAAAGTCTTGTTGATCATGCTATAAAAAACAGAAACTTTAGCGCTCACGAGAATTGCTGCCATTTTTATTTGGAGAGTGCTATTTAGTTAATTCTTTTTGCATATGATTAATAGATAAATTCCTCACGTACAGACATTTATTTAAGAATTTTATGAGTTCCATAAGTATACGTTTGATCCAGATTACTACAGACTGTTCTGTTTTCGAAAGATTCTGTTTTCTATGTGTTGTTTGCTTATTTTGATGAATCTATGAGTAGTATCGGAGGGTATGAACCATAGATAAGTTGTAATACAGTAGGTTTAACACCAATATAAATAAAGAATGAGTTCATTACAGTACCTTGAAGTGGTGTTTTGTTTTCTTCTGCTAACGGAGCTTACGAGTTTTCTGTTAAGTTTTGTGTTGTGAAGTTTTCAAGTTTTGCGTAAAGATTCGATGGACTATGGAATAAGGAGTGGCAAGAGCCTAAGCTTGGGGATTCCCAAGGCACCCCAAGGTAATATTCAAGGACAAACAAGAGCCTAAGCTTGGGGATTCCCCGGAAGGCATCCCCTCTTCCGTCTTCGTTCATCGGTAACTTTACTTGGAGCTATATTTTTATTCGCCACATGGTATGTGTTTTGCTTGGAGCGTCATTTTATTTTATTTTGTTTTGCTTGCTGTTTGAATAAAATACCAAGATCTGAAATTATTAAACGTTAGAGAGTCTTCACATGGTTGCATAATTATTCAACTACTCATTGATCTTCACTTATATCTTTTGGAGTAGTTTGTCATTTGCTCTAGTGCTTCACTTATATCTTTTAGAGCATGGTGGTGGTTTTATTTTATAGAAATAGATGAACTCTCATGCTTAACGTATATTAGTTTGAGAGTCTTAAATAGCAAGGTAATTTTATTAAATAATCCTAATATGCTAGGCATCCAAGAATAATAAAAACTTTCATATAGAGTGCATTGAATACTAAGAGAAGTTTGATGCTTGATGATTGTTTTGAGATATGGAGGTAATAATATCAAAGTCGTGCTAGTTGGGTAGTTGTGAATTTGAGGAATACTTGTGTTGAAGTTTGCAAGTCCCGTAGCAAGCACGTATGGTAAACGTTATGTAACAAATTTGAAACATGAGGTGTTATTTGATTGTCCTCCTTATGAGTGGCGGTCGGGGACGAGCGATGGTCTTTTCCTACCAATCTATCCCCCTAGGAGCATGCGTGTAGTGCCGAGGTTTTTGATGACTTGTAGATTTTTGCAATAAGTATGTGAGTTCTTTATGACTAATGTTGAGTCCATGGATTATACGCACTCTCACGCTTCCATCCTTGCTAGCCTCTTCGGTACCGTGCATTGCCCTTTCTCACATTGAGAGTTGGCGCAAACTTCGCCGGTGCATCCAAACCCCGTGATATGATACGCTCTTTCACACATAAACCTCCTTATATCTTCCTCAAAAAAGCCACCATACCTACCTATTATGGCATTTCCATAGCCATTCCGAGATATATTGCCATGCAACTTTCCACCATTCCGTTTATTATGACACGCATCATCATTGTCATATTGCTTTGCATGATCATGTAGTTGACATCGCATTTGTGGCAAATCCACCATTCATAATTTTTCATACATGTCACACTTGATTCATCACAATCCCGGTACACTGCCGGGGGCATTCATATAGAGTCATATCTTGTTCTAAGTATCGAGTTGTAATCATTGAGTTGTAAATAAATAGAAGTGTGATGATCATCATTTTCTAGAGCATTGTCCCAAGTGAGGAAATAAATAAATAAAAAGATAAAGTCCATAAAAAAGGAGAAGGCCCAAAAAAAGGAGATAAAGGCCATAAAAAAGAGAAGGCCCCCAAAAAAATGAGAGAAAAAGAGAGAAGGGACAATGCTACTATCCTCTGCCACACTTGTGCTTCAAAGTAGCACCATAATCCTCATGATAGAGAGTCTCTTGTTTTTTCACTTTCATATACTAGTGGGAATTTTTCATTATAGAACTTGGCTTGTATATTCCAACAATGGGCCTCCTGAAGTGCCCTAGGTCTTCGTGAGCTTTCATACATTTATAGCTCTAGTGCATCCGTTGCATGGCAATCCCTACTCCTTGCATTAACATCAATCGATGGGCATCTCCATAGCTCATTGATTAGCCTTGTTGATGTGATACTTTATCCTTTTTGTCTTCTCCACATAACCCCCATCATCATATTCTATTCCACCCATAGTGCTATATCCATGGCTCGCGCTCATGTATTGCGTGAAAGTTTATAGGTTTGAGATTAATAAAGTATGAAGCAATTGCTTGGCATGTCGTCGGGGTTGTGCATGATGAGAGCATTCTTGTGTGACGAAAATGGAGCATGACTAAACTATATGATTTTGTAGGGACGAACTTTCTTTGGCCATGTTATTTTGAGAAGACATAATTGCTTAGTTAGTATGCTTGAAGTATTATTATTTTTATGTCAATATGAACTTTTACCTTGAATCTTTTGGATCTGAATATTCATGCCACAATTAAGAAGAATTACATTGAAATTATGCCAAGTAGCACTCCGCATCAAAAAAATTGTTTTTATCATTTACCTACTCGAGGACGAGTAGGAATTAAGCTTGGGGATGCTGATACGTCTCCAACGTATCTATGATTTTTGATTGCTCCATGCTATATTATCTACTGTTTTGAATGTTTAAGGGCTTTATTATACACGTTTATATCATTTTTGGGACTAACCTATTAACCCAGAGCCCAGTGCCAGTTTCTGTTTTTACCTTGTTTTAGAATATCGCAGAAAAGGAAAACCAAACGGAGTCCAATTGACCTGAAACTTCACGGAACTTATTTTTGGATCAGAAGAAGCCCAGAAGACTTGGAGTGCACGTCAAGGGATCTACAAGGAGTCCATGAGGCAGGGGGCGCGCCCTCCACCCTCGTGGGCCCCTCGTAGCCCCCCTGACGTACTTCTTCCGCCTATATATCTCCATATACCCTAAAAACATCAGGGAGCACAATAGATCGGGAGTTCCGCCGCCAGAAGCCTCCGTAGCCACCGAAAGCCAATCTAGACCCGTTTCCGGCACCCTGCCGGAGGGGGAATCCCTCTCCGGTGGCCATCTTCATCATCCTGGTGCTCTCTGTGACGAGGAGGGAATAGTTCTCCCTCGGGGCTGAGGGTATGTACCAGTAGCTATGTGTTTGATCTCTCTCTCGTGTTCTTGAGGTGATACGATCTTGATGTATCGCGAGCTTTGCTATTATATTTGGCTCCTATGATGTTTTCTCCCCCCCTCTACTCTCTTGTAATGGATTGAGTTTCCCCTTTGAGGTTATCTTATCGGATTGAGTCTTTAAAGTTTTGAGAACACTTGATGTATGTCTTGCCGTGTGTATCTGTGGTGACAATGGGATATCACGTGATTCACTTGATGTATGTTTTGGTGATCAACTTGCGGGTTCCGCCCATGAACCTATGCACAGGGGTTGGCACTCGTCTTCATCGTGATTCTTCGGTAGAAACTTTGGGGCACTCTTTGAGGTGCTATGTGTTGGTTGAATAGATGAATATGAGATTGTGTGATGCATATCGTATAATCATACCCACGAATACTTGAGGTAACATTGGAGTATCTAGGTGACATTAGGGTTTTGGTTGATTTGTGTCTTAAGGTGTTATTCTAGTATGAACTCTAGGGCTGTTTGTGACACTTATAGGAATAGCCCAACGGATTGATTGGAAAGAATAACTTTGAGGTGGTTTCGTACCCTACCATAATCCCTTCGTTCGTTCTCCGCTATTAGTGACTTTGGAGTGACTCTTTGTTGCATGTTGAGGGATAGTTATGTGATCCAATTATGTTATTATTGTTGAGAGAACTTGCACTACTGAAAGTATGAACCCTAGGCCTTGTTTCAACACATTGCAATACCGTTTACACTCACTTTTATCATTAGTTACCTTGCTGTTTTTGTATTTTCAGATTACAAAAACCTATATCTACCATCCATATACCACTTGTATCACCATCTCTTTGCCGAAGTAGTGCACCTATACAATTTACCATTGTATTGGGTGTGTTGGGGACACAAGAGACTCTTTGTTATTTGGTTGCAGGGTTGCTTGAGAGAGACCATCTTCATCCTACGCCTCCTACGGATTGATAAACCTTAGGTCATCCACTTGAGGGAAATTTGCTACTGTCCTACAAACCTCTGCACTTGGAGGCCCAACAACGTCTACAAGAAGAAGGTTGTGTAGTAGACATCATGTCCCCCTCCACCGTATTCCACCTTGGTTATATCGTAGCAGTAATTAGGCAAAGCCCTGCATCGGTAGCAACATCATCACCGTCATCATGCCGTCGTGTTGACGAAACTCTCCTGTGAAGCTTTGCTAGATCGGAGCTCGCCTGTCAGGACCCCGATTCCAAGTCACATCGATCTAGCCGGTAACACCTCATATCACTCTGCGGCCTCACGCACGGTATCCCACTGGTGTCGCCTTACCATGGCCCGGGACCATTTGCGCCTTTTGGCTCACGTATATGATAGTGTCTCTAGCATCCATATGACAGAGAACCCGGGCCGACATGGCTAGTCGTGAACCCAAAGCGGCACTAACCTATGGGGACAGGCATACATGAATCACATCGAGCATGTTAGTCAGCAGCGTGTGAATCCGGACTGTAGCACTTGGCTAACAGGACTCCGGGAACCCGGGCTGTAGCAGGCTAGGCAGGACTCCGGATGTCACCGCGTGACATTTCCCCGAAGGGACATACACAGGAACGAAGTGAAACACATGCCGGCCAGTCAAGTGTCCTGAGCAGTAGTGCTGGGCTAACAGGACTCCGGTGAACCGGGCTGTAGCGGACTACTATGGCTCATGGAAGCACTTAGACTACATTTCCCCATAAGAGAGGCTGCCAAGGCTAAACAACTAGATTGTCGGATCCCACACATACCAAGCATTTCAATCATACACACAATATGCTCGATATGTGTAAATACAACATGGCATCACAACATAACTCTACAACTCAAGTATTTATTCATTAGGCTCCGAGGAGCGAGATGTTACAAACATGGGTCTCATGACCCAACAATCATAGCATACAAATCAAGGCACAAGCGGAAGCTTAACATGTCTGAGTACAGACATCTACAAATGGAAAAGGCTAAGAAGCCTGACTATCTACCAGATCCTGCCGAGGCACAAGATCGTAGCTGAGGTATCAAGCTAAACGTCGAAGTCCACGCGAAACTACTAGCGAGACTGAAATCTCTCTGCAAAACATAAATTAAGCAAACGTGAGTACAAAGGTACTCAGCAAGACTTACATCAGAACTAGCTACATATGCATCGGTATCAACAAGGGGGGGTGGTGGAGTTTAACTGCAGCAAGCCAGCTTTGACTCAGTGGCTAACCTGAACTACGACTGCAAGCAACTCTTTTGAGGTGGCGCACACGAGTCCACATATTCACCATTCAATACACCACTATGGATCCGCTCCCGTCTCCCTACGAGAAGGCCATCCATAGCACTCACACTTGTCTTGCGAGTTTTAAAGTATCCACTTTCACTTGTCTATGAACTGTTATAGGCAACCCAGAAGTCCATTACCGCGGACACGGCTATTCGAATAGATGATGTTAACCCTGCAGGGGTGTACTTCTTCACACACGCTCTCACCACTTACCGCCGTTTACACGACATGTACTCGGCAACCTTCAAGCGGAAGCCCAACGAGGGTGTCGGCCACGGCCTACCTAAACACTCAAGTCTCTAGTCCAGGTTTATCGCCTATGCAGGTTCCATCCGTAGGGAGTCTGGCCGAGAATTCCACATACGGCCCCGAACGATGTGAACAGGGTTCCCGAGACACCAAACGGGTGCCCGGTACACCATGCCACGGTGTATCTACCGCATCATAGCACACCCCTAGGGTCAGCGCTACGCACGGCCGCCAACACATAACCTACAAACACCAGAAACTAGTTGCAACTCTTGGGCAGAGTACTAGGGTGATTAAGAAGCCGAGAGGGTCCATTGGTTTCGGGCCCAATGTGTGGTAGTAACTGTTTCATGGATCACAAACACAGAACTCAGTTCGTGAGGACGGCTTCAATGAGACAACCCACCATGTACTCCTACATGGCCTCTCACCGCTACCTTTACCAAATCGTGTTCACACATTTAGCTCTCAACAGTAGGACATGTTCACACACCTCCGATTCATTCCCGATGAATCAGACCTGACACAACTCTATGCAATAGCAGGAATGACAACAAGCATGAATGAGTAGGCACATCAGGGATCAAACAACTCCTACTCATGCTAGTGGGTTTCATCTATTTACTGTGGCAATGACAGGTCATGCAGAGGATAAGGGGTTCAACTACCACAACAAGTAACAGATGAATCGGTGTTATCCTAATGCAGTAGAAGAGAGCAGGAGCGAGAGGGTGGGATTGTATCGGAATGAACAAGGGGGTTTTGCTTGCCTGGCACTTCTGAAGATATCATTGGGTCTTCATCAATGTCACCAAATTCATCGCTGGATCAATGTCTACTGAGGGGGGACAAACACCGGCAACTGAGAAAGAACACAATCAACACATGGCGATATGCAACAATATGATGCATGCTATGACATGGCAATATGAATGTGTTTTGGGCTAATGCAACATAAAGTCATTTTAATTGAAGTGGAATTCAAAACTATATCAAATTCCAACTCCAAACCTATTATGAAATTTGCCCTAATCATGTTTCATCCTAAACAGTGAGGTTAACTTGCTCAAACATGCATGAAAATGGTACAGATGGATCCCTTGAATTTTTCTGATACTTTTTCATATATAATTTATTTCATTTGGAATTACGGTTTAATTTCTATGAATTTTAGAAGTTTTGGGCATTTTTTGGAATTTCTGAATTATTTTAAATCCAGAAAATGATTAATTGCGTCAGCATTGCGTCATGCTGGCATTAGCAGGTCAACAGGGCTGTCCAGGTCAAACTTGGCGGCTGGGCCCCACTAGTCAGTCTCACAGTTAACTATTTGGGTTAACTAGACTAACTAAACAACACTAGGCCCACTAGTCAGTGACTAACTAAACTAACTTAATTAAGTTTAGCTCTAACTAACTGGGTTAGCCAGGCGAGGCCCGCATGTCAGTGACTCAAGGGTTAAACAGAGGTCAACCTTGGGTAAAACCCGATGCTAACTGGGCTTTGACCCACTGCAGGGCCCGCTGTCAGTGACTAGGTGAGGTCCAGCTGGCGGGGATTAGCACTAATGACCCCGCCACGTCGGCTGTCGCCGTAGTTGGCCGGCGGCGACCAAACCCGCGGCGGCAACGCGCCGGACTTGCGCTAAAGGCGATGGGGGCGGTGGCTAAGGGCATCGGGGCGTAGCCCGGACTCGCCCGCATCCAGGGAGGTAGGTGGGTGGCCGTGGGGGCGCCGGAGCTCACCGGAACGGAGCTCGCGGCGGCGGCCGGAGCTCGGGTGACGATGGATTCGGGGCTAGAGAGCGTGGGAGGGGGAGGTACTGGTGGCTACGGGTTCGCGGAGACGCGCTGAGCAGTGTGCTCGGACACGGGCGGCAATGCCCATGGCCGCATCTGCGTCATCGCCGGCGGCGAGGAGCTGACGGCTGCGATGGAAGATGCAGCTAGAGGACGGGAATGAGCTCAGGGAGGTGGGGATAGACGTAGCAGCTCACAGCGAGTTGAACGAAGGCCTCGGCGTGCTCGGGGAGGGGTTGGTGACGACGGGAGGTCGGTGGCGATCTCCGGCGGCAGAGCAGGAAGAAGACGATGGCAACGGCGATGCAGGCCGTCCGGGCTTGGTTCCTTCGTCTTGGAGAAATGGTGCGAGGATTCAGAGCTCGGGGGCATGACCGGAGGGCGAGGGGAAGGCTATGGCTGCGTGTACGCGAGGCGGTGGCCCGCGGTTGCTCTCGGATGGAGCTCGGGGAGGAGGTAGGGGGTGAGGGAGAGAGTAGAGAGTGACGGAGAGGAGCGAGGGGTCTCCAGGGGGTGTCGTGGCGCTCGGAGCCGTCCCCAGCAACAGCGGCAACCAGGAGCTGGCCGAGCGCGTGGCGCGCGCCGCGGCCACACGCCCTCCTGCCTACTGGCAGGAGGTTAGGGGTGACTGGCGCGTGGGCCTCGTGGGCTGGCTGTCCACTGGGCCGGCCAGGTAAGTCCAGGTAGGCTTTTTTTGTTTTTGTTTTCTATTTGTTTGCTGCTGTTTTGGCTTTAGTAAAAATACTAAAGCATTTTGTAAAATGCTGGAATAATTTGTGGACACTCTCTAGATTATTCTAGTGGCCCACATTTAATTTCAGCATTATCTGAGCATTTAAATTATTTATAGTATTTAAATGTCCAAAGTCAAATACAATATGAATTAATTCAAAAATCCAGGAATGACCTAGAAATATGTTCATCATTTTTGGCAGAGGTTTTCACCCTTATCAGAAATCATGAACATTTTCAAAAGGCATTTTTGGGTTCATTGAAAATGACTTTAGTTGAGCCTATTTGAAATCCATGTGGTGCTAGGGTTTGAACATCCCCATTTCAGGTTTAAGAGAAATTTAAACATGATGCTACACAAGACTAGCTAACCCAGAGCAGACCAGAAGTAGGGATGTGACAACTCACCCCCACTAAAATAAGAATCTCGTCCCGAGATTCAAGTGTAGGGTAAGATGAAGGCGAACGCAAACTTAACCCAATCTTCACGATCCAAGTTGCACTTCATAAGAACGTTGATTCGATCACTATCTTTGTCTCGATGTCTTGCTCTGAGAACTCCAACCAACATGACAACGAGAGGGAAGGGAAAACTCTAGAAGGATCGATCTTCTCAAAGATCAAACAACTCAGGATCAACTCATGGAGTGAGACATAGGAACATCTCTCCAATTGAGACACAAAGTTCACATCAGGGTGATGGAATTCAGACGACGAGGATTCAAGTTGGTAGGTAGTAATTCCACACTTGAGTAAGGTGGTGCAAGGTTTCAAGGTTGCGAGGAGATAATTGTCATGAACCCATAACACGACACCTCGGAGAAGGTGACTCGTTGAACTGTTCCCTTAACTGGCAAAAAGAATTACTTTTGATCCATAAATCATTGAAACTCTTCATACCAGCTTAAGGCAATTTACAATTGATCGTTTGAGATAGCTCGAAGAGATGGCATACTCGGACTGGGATGGATGATGTGGACTACCTTGTTGAAGACAACGCAAGGGATGATTTTGCTTACGCGTGCTCTCAAGAACTTGAGCATTTCCGTATTAATCAAGGTTTTACCAATATCCGTGTCAAGGATCCTTGCAACACAACATGCTACCATGATGAATAATGGTGGAAGATGCAGATGCAAAGAAAGATAACACTTCCTCATATTTCACCTTAGTGAGGCCAAGGGATAAAAATCTGGATGATCGACCGAGAGACATTTAGCGCTCCGCTTCTAATGTTCTCCTTGATGTGCTAGCCTAACCCATTCATTGAAATGGCTTGGTATCTAGAACATCAAGTAGCAGGTCAGACTCCGGGAGCTCAGGAATCCATAAGGAATAACTACTGGAGTAAATCCTACGTAATCCTTATGGGGAGGTGGCCAACTTACTCAATCAAGATACTACAATAATAGGTCTTCCGGCTGGGTGTGTTGGCCACGACATCCACTTTACCGGGTTACAGAGAGACCAATATTATAGCTCTTGGGAAAACGTCCCAACCATCACATCTGCCTGAGGTTCAGATCTGGTTGGTGTCAGGATATTACAGACTCATCGAGACTAGAAAGAAATGAAAGTTTGCAACACAAATCGACGAGATGACATTGCGAGATTCTCAGGAAATGGACTATGGTAGTAAGCTCCAAAACATGAGCTAGTTCTGCTAAACACATGTGAACACGCTGTCCCAGACAAGCATGACCACATGGTGGTCTTACAATGAAACACTACCGAGTCCTGGTTGGGAACCATCATCAAGGATATCAAAGTCCTTGCATAAGTCATATGATTAGCTCTTATGGAGAACTTCTTCTTCCTGAACAAGTCAATCAGTGGCTTGGTGTGCTAGGGATACATATGGAATGAAGATGATCAGTCTATCAGACCATAGAGTACTTCGCACGTGCATGACTGACTTGGGATGATTCTAGAGGAAGCAAAACAAACTTTCCCGAATTCACGGCGGCAACTTACATCAAATGCACGTGAATCAAAAGAAGTCACTTCTTTCATCCAAACATATACTTCATGAATGGGGCGTGAAGAAAATGCTTACACAAGTTTCCAACACTAGCTGGATGTTCAACACAATCATGGAGGAGACAAAATGCCGTTGATGGGCTCAACAACAACTCATCAGAATTTCCATATCACTGGACTTCCACCACTATGTGAACAATGTGATAGTATTGGTCAGACCAAAGATATAATGGTGTATGCTCGAGGGACAACCGCAAGTAAGACAACATTACGAACATCGTTGGTTCTGATTTGATTTGACGATAGCCCATACTCAAATCAAGGTTTGGTCAAGATAATAGATTCAACAGCTGATCACGGGGATCAGTCGATGAAGATATCATCTTTCTTCAACACACACACACAAGGATATCCCTTAGTGATGAACTAAGTCGGGCAAGTTTTCATCTTCCAACTCTCCAAGTTGTTGTTTAGCTTAACCAACTAGCTCAGGGTATCCAACACAGATTCTTGGAGAATGGGTGGTTTAGAGGAAAACCAACATGATCACGAACTCAACATAGCGGTCAGGTGACAATCGGGTAATACTTCTGAGAAGATATTCGGAAAATCACGAACCACCGATATGTTATGAAGCTCGAGAACAATCTTGCTTTTTAGGCAAGACATTATGATCAAGGAGTGAGGGATTGTCACAATCCTAACTCCTTGGTCGATGAGTGCACCCGGAAATATGGACTAGGTAGCATGATCAATCTTAGAATGGTAGTTCAATAACCAACACGCTAAGAATGAGAATATTGTCCATTTACTAACAAGCAACGAGTTGCTTGGAGTATTGATTTCACACATCACGATTCACTTGTCGGCATTCTGGTTGCGACAGCACGGGACCGAGGAATGAACGATGATGGTGGGAGGTATCACTGTATCAAGAGTTCATAGGAGGTTGTGCAATTCCTATGATATTCCTAACATAAAGAGGCAATACTTCAGGGTAGATCATAATCAAAAGCTGGATTGGCATTTTGATCTATGGAATACAACTGCTTTGATCCAATCCTAGATATGGATGAGGTACTGGATTTGTTTCTCCTAGTCATTCTGAAATAGAACGGGTCAACGGACCACGAGAAAAATAAGCACCGATAACACGAATGCACAACTAAAGAGGGACAACTCAAAGGAACATATAACTTCCTGAGTTGTGGATGCATAGATTAGTATGTCGAATCAAGTTCAACAGGTTTCTTCCGGATAACCCATGCAGAAAGGTAGAACTGACAGAATCATAATTATGAATGGAGAACTCCTCAAGAGTACTCTGATTGTGATATTTTGGTTCAAAGAACTTCTGCCTTAACGGTTCATGGTATTTGGAAGGAAGAAATACCACGGACCTCGAGGGCTGTCGCAAGGTTACTAATATCCTAAAGGAACTATCAAACACTATCAACATGAGGTAAGTAGGGTGAATCTCGGGTTCAGGAACCCATGAATAGAATACCTACCACTACATGGCATCCCGGGATGCTTTTGAGAATAATGGCCAGAATCACACACTAGGGATACAAAACATGGCTAGATCACTAGGTGACTCCCTAAAACACCTAGGGTCATAGTAATAGCTCCAACATATATGTCGAGGCAACAAAGTACCTCAACTCACCGATTAGTGTGATTAATCTGGCCCAAATGGACATCAGGAACAGGAGGAAGGGGTTTGCAAATGCATCAGACTACTTAGAAACTTGGGATGACTCGGACAGCATAACAGCGGTAAATGCTCAAAAGGATTTGAGACATCCTGCAAAATGGTGGCATAACCATTCAATATCACAATATCAAGGTTCTGAGGCCAGCTATGAACATATGGAAGTAGTAGGAACTGAACTGAGGCTTGAACTCAACAATCCTAGGCAACTACGCTTTTAGTAACACGTCATCCTGAGAGATAGAAGAGAAGCCTAGTTCTTAACCCACGTAGAATGAGAAGAGAATGACTCAGATCAGAGGGCATAAGGTAAAGGAGTAAAAAGAGCATTACGTTCCCTTCTACAATCAATTCCCTTACATAACTAAAGCATTTCTAGACTCGACTTCGACCAGTTGGCTTGGTAATCCTCCAGGCAGTCAGGCTCTGATACCAAAGCTGTAAGGTCCTGATTCCAAGTCACATCGATCTAGCCGGTAACACCTCATATCACTTTGCGGCCTCACGCACGGTATTCCCACGGGTGTCGCCTTACCATGGCCCGGGACCGTTTGCGCCTTTTGGCTCACGTATATGATAGTGTCGCTAGCATCCATATGACAGAGAACCCGGGCCGACATGGCTAGTTGTGAACCCAAAGCGGCACTAACCTATGGGGACAGGCATACATGAATCACATCGAGCATGTCGGTCGGTAGCGTGTGAATCCGGACTGTAGCACTTGGCTAACAGGACTCCGGGAACCCGGGCTGTAGCAGGCTAGGCAGGACTCCGGATGTCACCGCGTCACATTTCCCCGAAGGGACAGACACATGAACAAAGTGAAACACATGCCGGCCAGTCAAGTGTCCTGAGTAGTAGTGATGGGCTAACAGGACTCCGGTGAACCGGGCTGTAGCGGACTACTATGGCTCATGGAAGCACTTAGACTACATTACCCCATAAGAGAGGCTGCCAAGGCTAAACAACTAGATTGTCGGATCCCACACATACCAAGCATTTCAATCATACACACAATATGCTCGATATGTGTAAATACAACATGGCATCACAACATAACTCTACAACTCAAGTATTTATTCATTATGCTTCGAGGAGCGAGATGTTACAAACATGGGTCTCATGACCCAACAATCATATATAGCATACAAATCAAGGCACAAGCGGAAGCTTAACATGTCTGAGTACAGACATCTACGAATGGAAAAGGCTAAGAAGCCTGACTATCTACCAGATCCTGCCGAGGCACAAGATCGTAGCTGAGGTATCAAGCTAAACATCGAAGTCCATGCGGAACTACTAGCGAGACTGAAATCTCTCTGCAAAACATAAATTAAGCAAACGTGAGTACAAAGGTACTCAGCAAGACTTACATCAGAACTAGCTACATATGCATCAGTATCAACAAGGGGGTGGTGGAGTTTAACTGCAGCAAGCCAGCTTTGATTCAGTGGCTAACCTGAACTACGACTGCAAGCAACTCTTTTGAGGTGGCGCACACGAGTCCACATATTCACCATTCAATACACCACTATGGATCCGCTCCCGTCTCCCTACAAGAAGGCCATCCATAACACTCACACTTGTCTTGCGAGTTTTAAAGTATCCACTTTCACTTGTCTATGAACTGTTATAGGCAACCCAGAAGTCCATTACCGCAGACACGGCTATTCGAATAGATGATGTTAACCCTGCAGGGGTGTACTTCTTCACACACGCTCTCACCACTTACCGCCGTTTACACGACATGTACTCCGCAACCTTCAAGCAGAAGCCCAACGAGGGTGTCGGCCACGGCCTACCTAAACACTCAAGTCTCTAGTCCAGGTTTATCGCCTATCCAGGTTCCATCCGCAGGGAGTCCGGCCGAGGTTTCCACATACGGCCCCGAACGATGTGAACAGGGTTCCCGAGACACCAAACGGGCGCCCGGTACACCGTGCCACGGTGTATCTACCGCATCATAGCCCACCCCTAGGGTCAGCGCTATGCACGGCCGCCAACACATAACCTACAAACACCAGAAACTAGTTGCAACTCCTAGACAGAGTACTAGGGTGATTAAGAAGCCGAGAGGGTCCATTGGTTTCGGGCCCAATGCGTGGTAGTAACTGTTTCATGGATCACAAACACAGAACTCAGTTCCTGAGGACGGCTTCAATGAGACAACCCACCATGTACTCCTACATGGCCTCTCACCGCTACCTTTACCAAATCGTGTTCACACATTTAGCTCTCAACAGTAGGACATGTTCACACACCTCCGATTCATTCCCGATGAATCAGACCTGACACAACTCTATGCAATAGCAGGCATGACAACAAGCATGAATGAGTAGGCACATCAGGGCTCAAACAACTCCTACTCATGCTAGTGGGTTTCATCTATTTACTATGGCAATGACAGGTCATGCAGAGGATAAGGGGTTCAACTACCGCAACAAGTAACAGATGAATCGTTGTTGTCCTAATGCAGTAGAAGAGAGCAGGAGCGAGAGGGTGGGATTGTATCAGAATGAACAAGGGGGTTTTGCTTGCCTGGCACTTCTGAAGATATCATTGGGTCTTCATCAGTGTCACCAAATTCATCGCTGGATCAATGTCTACTGAGGGGGGACAAACACCGGCAACTGAGAAAGAACACAATCAACACATGGCGATATGCAACAATATGATGCATGCTATGACATGGCAATATGAATGTGTTTTGGGCTAATGCAACAGAAAGTCATTTTAATTGAAGTGGAATTCAAAACTATATCAAATTCCAACTCCAAACCTATTATGAAATTTTCCCTAATCATGTTTCATCCTAAACAGTGAGGTTAACTTGCTCAAACATGCATGAAAATGGTACAGATGGATTCCTTGAATTTTTCTGATACTTTTTCATATATAATTTATTTCATTTGGAGTTATGGTTTAATTTCTATGAATTTTAGAAGTTTTGGGCATTTTCTGGAATTTCTGAATTATTTTAAATCCATAAAATGATTAACTGCGTCAGCATTGCGTCATGCTGGTGTTAGCAGGTCAACAGGGCTGTCCAGGTCAAACCTGGCGGCTGGGCCCCACTAGTCAGTCTCACAGTTAACTATTTGGGTTAACTAGACTAACTAAACAACACTGGGCCCACTGGTTAGTGACTAACTAAACTAACTTAATTAAGTTTAGCTCTAATTAACTTGGTTAGCCGGGCGAGGCCCGCATGTCAGTGACTCAAGGGTCAAACAAAGGTCAACCTCGGGTCAAACCCGACGCTAACTGGGCTTTGACCCACTACGGGGCCCGCTGTCAGTGACTAGGTGAGGTCTAGCTGGCGGGGATTAGCACTAATGACCCCGCCACGTCGGCTGTCGCCGGAGTTGGCCGACGGCAACCAAACCCGCGGCAGCAACGCGCCGGACTTGCGCTAAAGGCGACGGGGGCGGTGGTTAAGGGCATCGGGGCGTAGCCCGGACTCGCCCGCATCCAGGGAGGTAGGTGGGTGGCCGTGGGGGCACCGGAGCTCGCCGGAACGGAGCTCGCGGCGGCGGCCGGAGCTCAGGTGACAATGGATTCAGGGCTAGAGAGCGTGGGTGGGGGAGGTACTGGTGGCTACGGGTTCGCAGAGACACATTGAGCAAACTGGTGTGCTCGGACACGGGCTGCAATGCCCATGGCCGCGTCTGTGTCATCGCCAGCACCGAGGAGCTGACGGCTTCGATGGAAGATGCGGCTAGAGGACGGGAACAAGCTCAGGGAAGAGGGGGATAGACGCAGCAGCTCACAGCGAGTTGAACAAAGGCCTCGGCATGCTCGGGGAGGGGTTGGTGACGACGGGAGGTCGGTGGCGATCTCCGGCGGCAGAGGAGGAAGAAGACGATGGCAACGGCGATGCAGGCCGTCCGGGCTTGGTTCCTTCTTCTTGGAGAAACGGTGCGAGGATTCAGAGCTTGGGGGCACGACCGGAGGGCGAGGGGACGGCTGTGGCTGCGCGTACGCGAGGCGGTGGCCGGCGGTTGCTCCCGGATGGAGCTCGAGAAGGAGCTAGGGGGTGAGGGAGAGAGTAGAGAGTGAGGGAGAGGAGCGAGGGGTCTCCAGGGGGTGTCATGGCGCTCGGAGCCGTCCCCAGCAACAGCGGCAACCAGGAGCTGGCCGAGCGCGTGCGCGCGCGCCGCGGCCACACGCCCTCCTGCCTACTGGCATGATGTTAGGGGTGACTAGCGCGTGGGCCTCGTGGGCTGGCTGTCCACTGGGCCGGCCAGGTAAGTCCAGGAGGCTTTTTTTGTTTTTGTTTTCTATTTGTTTGCTGCTGTTTTGGCTTTAGTAAAAAATACTAAAGCATTTTGTAAAATGCTGGAATAATTTGTGGACACTCTCTAGATTATTCTAGTGGCCCACATTTAATTTCAGCATTATCTGAGCATTTAAATTATTTATAGTATTTAAATGCCCAAAGTCAAATACAATACGAATTAATTCAAAAATCCAGGAATGACCTAGAAATATGTTCATCATTTTTGGCAGAGGTTTTCACCCTTCTCAGAAATCATGAACATTTTCAAAGGGCATTTTTGGGTTCATTGAAAATGACTTTAGTTGAGCCTATTTGAAATCCATGTGGTGCTAGGGTTTGAACATCCCCATTTCAGGTTTAAGAGAAATTTAAACATGATGCCACACAAGACTAGCTAACCCAGAGCAGACCAGAAGTAGGGATGTGACATCGCGGGATGTCATCGAGTTAAACGTGTGCAGAACTCGGAGGTGCAGTGCGTTCGGTGCTTGGATTGGTCGGATCGTGAAGACGTATGACTACATCAACCGCGTTGTGCTAACGCTTCCGCATTCAGTCTACGAGGGTACGGGGACACACTCTCCCCTCTCGTTGCTATGCATCACCATGATCCTGTGTGTGCGTAGGAAATTTTTTGAAATTACTGCGTTCCCCAACAGGGGCAGCTCCTTGGAGGTGGAGGACAGGGTGGCTGAACTGGCGGGGCAACCAGATCAACGACAGATCCTCATTTGGTACAGTGGATGAGGGACGTCGAGGTGTTGTTGTGGACGACGTCGTCGGGGAAGAGGCTCCCGCTGGGTGGCGGGCGGAGGAGGGTGTGGGGCTTCGCGGGTTTTCCCGGCCTTGGTGTATGAATGGGTGGGCGGATGGGATGGGAGTGGGGAACCATGGCTTAGGGACACGCTTGTCCGAAATGTGGGGTAAGTTACGGAAGTACCCCCACCGATTTGAGGCGGTTCTTTCGGTTCAAGGGTATCACGGGCATTTCACGTGTCGAGATTTCACAGGAGGTGGGAGTTTTCGCACGCGTTGTAATTTTGGAATAGCAAGGCGCGGGTTGAGATGGAGGGAGTTGTCGGAGCACAACAAACAAAGATTTATCTTAAATATTTTGGGGTAACAAGGCGCAGGTTAAAGAGGCGGTAGTTTCGCTGCACGATAGACAGAGACGCTAGCTTGAAATTTCGTTATAACAAGGCGTGGCTTGCAATTTCGGGAGAACAAGCTTAATGTGTACCAAAAAGAGACAATTTATACTAGTATGATATACTACGTACAATGTGTTTAACACGCACAACACACACAGACACCATTTAGACTAGTAAGGTACACGTGCATTGCACGCATGAGATTTGGCAACCAAATTATGAATAAATAACACATTGTAGCATGTAAGCTTTGAGTCATATATGCATGATGTAGATGTTCGTTTAATTCTCATAGTTCATTTCATTCAAAATCATCTAGTTTTCATAAGAAAGCTAATCTATTTTAAGATTCATGGAATTGTGCGTTGTAAGGCATAAAGTAAAAATAAATCATGTAGAAAAACATTTGGGCAATTCTGATACGGAATATTCTAGAACAAAGAAGAAGTGCTTGTGTTTTGAGGTTTGTGCATTATGCTTAAGTTCAACCATAGAATCTTCTAGATTGTACATGTGGCAAAATCTGGTGGAATCTAGATGATATCCAACAACCAATAGTGCTCAAATTTGCCAGCTCTGCACCATCAGATTGGCCTCATCCAATGACCATCTTTCAAAGTTAAAGTTATCCTCACACTATATAAAAAATAAAAAATATAATATATATAGGGGTATAGATATAGATATGTATGAGAAATCCACCCATCATCTCCAATTAGAATAGTGTGTCCATGCATGGATGCAATGTGGCCAAACGATGTCTTTCATCGGTATCTCAAATTCAAACTAGTCTGACCTTGGTCAATGTGTATACATTACAACATGCTCGTTTCCAAACCACACCGTGCAGATCTCCATTATATTCATGCATGCATGGGTTTCAAACTCATGATCTCTTATTCAAATATTTGAATTCAACTTTACATTGATTATGACCTCACCTAGTCTTTTACACCCACACATTGGTCTTCTCTTTATAATTGTACCACTAACTTTCTCTCGTGCATGCATGCACACACACTACCAGTCGGCATTATCCATCGCACACATGCAATCTTTTTCTTCGGGTCGGTCTCCCATGAAGGCACACACACACACATCCCCCTCTCCATCATATCGGGTATTCTTTATCTCTCACGTGCATGCACAAAGATTGATGTTCCTCTATGTGTGTCTGTATATAGCTAGGTCTTTCATAGTTTTCCACATAAACCGATCAATCTATATATCTAGTGAGGTCTCACCCTCTTTCCCACGTCCACATCGATCAATCTATACCTCTCTATATAGGATTACATATATAGCTAATACACCCACATTAATTATATATCCAACGCCCCCCTCTCATCATCCATGCCTTCCGCTTCATCTCTCAGACGCGCGCACAATGGCGAAGACAGGGGCAGCAAGGGCCCTGCCCCCCTAACATCACTATATATCGAGGCTAATATGAATGTGATCATTAGACAATTGCTGGTAAAAATGGTTTAAGTTGATGAATTGGCCCTCCTCGTAAAGGATTAGCAATGCTTGGCCCCCTAGCTCATGGGACATTTTTCATGGCTCCGCCACTGCATGCAACAGCGCACGTTCTCGCCCCCTCTCTCTAAATATCGATCTCGCAGTTGTGCACTCCTTCATAGTCTCCCTCCACTCGGCCCCTCGCACCATCTTCTAGCCCCCACTGGATTTTGCCACATGTACAATCTAGCAGACTCCATGGTTGAACTTAAGCAGAATGCACAAATCTCAAAACAACAGTGGTTCTCCTTTGTTCTAGAATCTTCCGTATCATAACTGCCCAAACTTTTTTTCTAGTTGAATTGCCATTATTTGTTTTTTTACTTTATGTTTTACAACGCACAATTCCATGAATCATAAAATAGATTAAGGGCTTCTTTGATTCAAAGGATTCTCAAAGGAATTTTGGAGGATTCTAATCCTTAGGAATTTTTCCTATCTTGGTTGTTTGATTCGTAGGATTGTAAACCATAGGAATTTTTCCATATGACTCATTTGCACTAGATTTCATAGGAAACATCCCATCCACTCAAACCTCTTTGAAAGAATTCTGCGTTTTTTCTATGCACAATCAAACACTCGTACAATCCTGTAGGATTCAAGACGACATTCAACTCTAATCCCATGTTCTTCCTATTCCCGCATTTTGGAAATCCTACGAATCAAAGAGGCCCTAAGTTTTTTATAAAAACTAATTGATTTTGAATGAGATGAACTATAAGAATTAAACAAAGGTCTACATCAGGCATATATGACTCAAAGCTTACATGCTATAGTGTGGTATTTATTCATAATTTGGTTGCAAAATCTGACACGCGCAATGCATGTGTACCTTACTAGTACTTCGAGTATGTGCAAAACACAATGGCACGCTACACAGTGTCTCTCTTACAGTTCATGAAGCCACGTGGCACATGTGGAGGCATTGTCGTGACATCCTTGTGTGGATTGATCACAGTGACGTGCTCCTGGTTCCAGAAGAATGTACTCGTCCTCCCTGAGCCACACTGGCGGTACATGCACGAAGCGAAGATGTGCGCGCACGCCATGCACGCACTCATTCCCTCGCACGCACACGCGGGTACATGGGCGGACGCAATTTTGTACCAAGATCCACCCCATGTGATAATTTGACGCATGTAAAGTCCTTCACTTCATTGATGGTCAATTAATACAGCGCATGCAAGTTGAGTGGACGTGAGGGCGGAAGAAAGACATTACTACTCCACTGCGCGCATGCGAGTAGTTAAAGCATGGGTTGCTAGTAGTACTTCCATTGGTCTCCTTCGTATTTTGTGCCAATTTTTGACAGTAACATAATATTTACACATCTGAGCAGTGTAGTCTACTTGAAATTTATGTTCCACTAAACTCATCGGGAGCCGTTTCGGGCCTCGAAACCAAAACCCATCAATTTATCTTTACCTTGTTCCCATCACATTCGAAAGTACTAGTGCTACAATTAAGTGCAAGCCTGCTCACACCTACTAGTACGTACCAAACCTGAATGTGTTCCCACTATACAGGTATTAGTACTAGTGCTAGTACTTAGGTTATAAAAAGGGGAACTACCTAACCGAAAATTACTCTACCTTTCCTCCTCATAAGTGATTCTTCTTCGTCCATCCTTGCCATGTCCGGTGCGCAGAGCTCTAGGTCGAGAAGTACTCATAACAAGGGAGCGGCAACCCAGGCCGCAGAAAAAAAGAGGTCTCAATGCCACGCAGAGACCTCGAAAGATCTCTCACGGGCTAGTGATGGCTCCTAGGAGTGCCCTAGCTGCGGAGGCGAACATGTCGAGCTGGCGCCGCTGGAGTCGTTATCCCTTGACGGCATGCCCGATCAGCTCAATAAGCACCTCAATAAGCAGAAGGAGTTCATCCACGGCTTGGTGGAGCTGCTGAAGGAGAGCCTCGACGACATGCCCGCTGAGCTCAATAAGTAGGGGGCGTTGACCGCCGGCTTGGTGATGCTGCTGAAGAAGAGCATTGCCTCGGAGAAGAAGGCGACCGGCAAAATCCTACAACTTCAGGAGGACAAGGAGAAGCTCTGCCACGAGCTTGACCTGCTGAAGGAGAAGAACGCTGGCTAGAAGAAGCTGCATGAGAGTAGTAGTTCCTCGATGAAGATGCTGCAGGCCCTCGTCATGGAACAGAAGGAGGAGTTGGCGAAGCTCCGCATCGAGCACCCGGCTGCTGTCAAGGTACGTAATGCGGCCGTGGAACAGATGATGAAGGCTCGCATCGAGAACTCCCGCATCATGGACAGAATGAAGAAGATGGCGGAGGAGACGAGCAAGGAGATGGAGTTCATGGAGGCGATGAAGAAGCAATTATGACTCCGCGGTGAATTAGATCATTTGGGGTGATAATCTTCCTTCTTCTTTTGCTCCTGTGTTTCTTCTTTTGCTTCGGGTGTTTCACTGCACGTGTCACGTTCTCTGCGAGGCATGAATAGAACAATACTAACAGTGAGATGACTAGCAAATTAGATCATTTTTTATCGCCATATGGGACTGGGCTGCCATGTTTCGTGCTCCTCCGTCGTAGTACTACTCCAGTGGAAAACTTGAGTATACTACACAGTTCTTTGCTCCTCCTCAGGTCATCAGCACATTTATACGAGAAGTCAAATCACAAGGCCCCGCCTTCCAACAGTAATGGGCCGTCAAATCACAAAGGCCCTCGCCTCTCGTGAAAAGGACCAAGCTAGACTGCCCCGCCCTCTAGCCTTTTAAAAAATGTATACATTTGTATAGTAGTAGTATCGATGGATTGCGACATGGAGTAAAACTAACAAGATGAAATTAAAGGAAAAAGGTGGTACATATAGAGAGCGCTCGTTTCGCCAAATTATGCATATACTATATGACACTACCCACTATGAAGGTACTAGTAACATAGACTAGTAACTAGTCTATGTTACTCTCCACTATGGCCAGCTAAAGTCGAGGTGCGGATACCAACGAGGGCCTAGTTGTGTCTATACTTGGACAACTCACCCGACTGCATGCGCACCAGGCAGACGAAGCTCGTGTCGTGTTGGTGCCGTGTGCGGCCCACACATTAACCAAAACCTCGCGCCTCCATCTTAGCCTCCGCGTTTTAAACTTCTCAATCTCAAGGCCAAGGAGCAACGTGAAACCTATGATAGAGCCAATCGGATGGTTGAGAACACTACAATTCGTAGCTACAGATGCGTGTGCGAGAGAGGACGAGTGCGTGCGTGCACCTCTTCTCAGAGTACAAGTGTATGTGGGTGGCATCGACCTAGGGAGCAGTGATGGTGCGTGCGAGAAGTCCCGAGAGATAGGTGTAATGCGTTTGAAAAAAAGACTAGTCTATAGCTTGCCGCGAGGCTATTCCTGTCAAACACCAAGCGTAAGATATGTATCCGGCAGTGTCAGTTTTTGCACGTACACAACAGTAGAAAAAGAACTAGTACCATGGCATATGCTACACCACGGCCAAGAAAACATGCCGCCGTTACGCCATCCGGGAATAGTGTCGCACTTCGAAACTAGAACCGTCAACAAATTTTGAGTGTGTCTCGTCACATTCCAAATTACTACTACTACCACGCTATATTTAATTGCAAACCTGTTCACACCGATCACAACCTAAACGGTTTCCCACTTAGGAGCGTATTAGTAGTACTCGGTTATAAATACTACTATGCTAAGATAATTGCACATTCCTCCTCAACTCCTCATCTACAAAAAACAATCAAGTCAATCAAGCCATGGCTAGCGTGAGTTCTGGGTCGAGAGATTTCCACCAGGGAGAAGTGAGGATGGAAGAGGAAGCACGAGAGAGGTCCCGCCTTGCCACGAAAGCAGCCGACATGTCCAGCCGCGCAGCAGTAGCAGCACATAGGTCCCGCCACGCCGTCGATGTAGTAGACTGGTCCGGCCACGCCGCGGAAGCAGCAGAGATGTCCCGTCGTGCTGCCGAAGCAGCACGGAAGTCCCGTCGTGCCACGGCGGCCTGGGAAAATTACTCGCGGGTAGGCGAGGACTCTTACAGGCGCATGCATGCAATGGTCCATAGCTAGATGGATCAGATCTCTGGCTGGGCGAGGTTGCAGGACGAGGCTACCAGCGTCATCCGGCAATTAGGGGAGGGCACTGCGAAGCTCCGGGGCGAGCGCAACCTGCTGAGGGCGAAGATCGCCGGAAGGCCAAAGCACGAGGAGGAGACCGCTGCCTTGTTGAGGAGGACGGGCGTCATCATCAAGAAACTTATGGACGAGAATGTCATGATCCGCATCGAGCGCAATAGGCTGGTGGAGGAATCCATGGATGCTGCCAAGCAGCGTATTAAGGACATGAAACTGATGAAAGATATCATCGCCCGCCACGAGAACTAGTTTCTGCGACCTGCAACGCATAAAGAAAGTAGAGATCAGCGAGCCAGATCGTTGTATGTGTCTTCCTTCTTCTTTTGCCCTTGTGTATTTCGGGCGTAGCCGCATGTGGCTATTTTAATTATCTTCCTAATTATGTAAGACAATTATTATCCACTCTCGTCGTCCTTATATATATTCATCAGTCTTGCTACAAGTCACAGTAGATGCTATATAGGTCCATTGGATCTTACATCAAGATCCGTGCAAAAATTTCTTTTCAGATTTTTTTTTCTCTCTTAAATCTCAGTCGAGTGAGACATTACCACGCCATTAAACAAAGGCCCGGGTGCCTTTAATGGAGACCTTGGGAGAGAGGTGGACGGTAGATGGAGGTCAAAGGGCTCTCCTCCCGATAAGCATGGGCAGGGGTCTGATAGCACGCCTCTCGTACTCAAATAGTTACCCTGCATGGTGCCACCTAGCTAATAAAAAAGGGGACGCGTGGCGGCACATAAATGGTAAATAGAACGCCCACGGTTTCAATAATACTTGTGTTTCCGATTGTAACGTGACAGCAATTGTTCCAAAATGACTTTGTTGATTGTAATGTGTGCGCCTTCACAAATCGGACAGCAAAATTACCACAGCATGTTGGTGCCATGTCATGACACCAAGCCAAGTTTCATGATTTTCATGCGTGTTTCGGATTTATACGAATTAAAAAAAATCAAGTTTCTCAATGTTTCCAGCCAAGCCATGATGCCTAGATGTTTGAATTTCATTCCCATTTCTGGCATGGAACCTAGAAATTTACCCGAGGACACACATGTGATTTTTCAACCAGCTTTGGTGCACTGGAGAATGTGCTTGTATTTAAAATTTGAATTATGCACACAAAGGTGACACGTTCCCTCTTAGAACCACGAGCCTTCTTGAGAGAATCTCCGTTTGCAAGAAACTTATACCAAAACGTGTTCCTATTCTGCAAAAAAAATTACCACAACATGGTAGTACCATGACATGACACCATGCCAAGTTTCATGATTTTTAGGCAGGTTTTGGATTTACAAGAATTTTAAAACCAAGCTTTTCAATGTTCTCAGCTGAACCACGATTCCTAGATGTTTGAATTTCATTCCCATTTCTTGCATGGGACCTAGAAATTCACCCGAGGACACACATGTGATTTTTCAATCAACTTTGGTGCACGGGAGCATGTGCTTGTAGTTCAAATTTGAATTATGCACATTAAATGACCATAAACTCAATTATTGTATCAAAAAGGCCAAACGAACCCGGAATAATTCCAAACTTTAACATGGCACTCATATAGTTTTATGTTGCCTCTATAAAGAAAATCTTGGGGGAGGCAGCGTATAGTGTTTCGCACATAAAGGTAGAAAGAAATAAAGAAATTAGCATACCTATTTAATTCTTGGCTTCTTATTATTTATGCCACTAGTTGTGTATCACTACTCAGTTTTGCCATTAGAAGTTACAACTACTCAAAAAATGCCATCGATTCGTGAGATGCCTGCTCAAAAATGCAATTAGATATCTAAAAAATGCCATCGTTAAGTTAGATGTTTGCTCAGAAATGCCATTAGACATTGTTATTTCCACGTCAAACCCGTTGACCATGTTACATGACAAAAATAAGTCGATTCTCACAATGATAAGTTAATGGTGTCCAGCACAACACACCCCTCATATAAACTAAGCACCCTGGAATTCTTTGACAAAACTAAGCACCCTGAAATTCTTTGACAACTAAACTGCTGGCTATATGATGTTGTCCATATATATTGTACGTATATAATGTGAAGAAATGAGTGGTAGTACTATACCAACTAAAACATGAAATGTACGAAATATAACGAGAAGAAACATAACATAGTTCTGCTAGGGGCTGCTACCTCTTGAGCACTGCATTGGTTTTCCCTTGAAGAAGAAAGGGTGATGCAGTACAGTAGCGGAAGTATTTCCATTAGTTTTGGAGAACCAAGGTATCAATCCAGTAGGAGAACACACTCAAGTCCCACGCACCCACACAAACAAATAAGAACCTCGCAACCAACGCGATAAAGGGGTTGTCAATCCCTTCACGGTCACTTACGAGAGTGAGATCTGATAGAGAGAAATAAAGATGCACAGTAAAATAAACGGCAATAGAAATAACTAAGTGTTGGAAGATTAATATGATGGAAGATAGACCCGGGGGCCATAGGTTTCACTAGTAGCTTCTCTCAAGAGCATAAGTATTACGGTGGGTAAACGAATTACTATCGAGCAATTGATAAAATTGAGCATAGTTATGAGAATATCTAGGTATGATCATGTATATAGGCATCACGTCTGTGACAAATTGAGCATAGTTATGAGAATATAGGCATTACATCTACTACTATTATTCCACACACCGACCGCTATCCAGCATGCATCTAGAGTACTAAGTTCATAAGAACAGAGTAATGCCTTAAGTAAGATGGCATGATGTGGAGGGATATACTCATGCAATATGATATAAACCCCATCTTTTTATCCTCGATGGAAACAATACAATATGTGTCGTTCCTTTCTGTCAATGGGATCGAGCACCGCAAGATTGAACCCAAAGCTAAGCACTTCTCCCATTGCAAGAAAGATCAATCTAGTAGGCCAAACCAAACTGATAATTCGAAGAGACTTGCAAAGATAAACCAAACATACATAAAATAATTCAGAGGATATTCAAATATTGTTCATAGATAAACTTGATCATAAACCCACAATTCATCGGATCTCGACAAACACACCGCAAAAGAAGATTACATCAAATAGATCTCCAAGAAGATCAAGGAGAACTTTCTATTGAGATCCAAAGAGAGAGAAGAAGCCATCTAGCTAATAAAAATGGACCCGAAGGTCTGAAGTAAACTACTCACACATCACCGGAGAGGCCATGGAGTTGATGTGGAGGCCCTCCGTGATCAATGCCCCCTCCGGTGGAGCTCCGGAAAAGGCCCCAAGATGGGATCTCTCGGGTACAGAAGGTTGCAGCAGTGGAAATAGGTTTTCGTGGTGCTTCTGGATGTTTGGGGGGTACGTGGATATATATAGGAGGAAGAAGTAGGTCGGTGGAGCAACAAGGGGCCCACGAGGGTGGAGGGCGCGCCCAGGGGGTTTCTCAGGTGTTTCTTGATGCCCACTTCAAGTCTCCTGGATCATGTTTGTTGAGAAAATCACGTTCCTGAAGGTTTCATTCCGTTTGGACTCCGTTTGATATTCCTTTTCGGCGAAACTCTAAAATAGGCAAAAAACAGCAATTTGGGCCGGCCCTCCGGTTAGTAGCTTAGTCCCAAAAATGATATAAAAGTGTAAAATAAAGCCCATTAACATCAAAAATAGATAATATAATAGCATGGAGCAATCAAAAATTATAGATACGTTGGAGACGTATCAGGGGCTCAGCACAACACACCCCTCAAATAAAACTAAGCACACCAGAAATTAAACTAAGCAACTAATCCGGTAGACACTGCATTAGAAACACCATGAGCAACGACACTGCCACCTTACTCGGAGTCCTCGTCCACGTCCTCGACTTCTTCCTTGTCCCTCTTCCTCTTGGGAGATACTTCTTTGCTTGAACCGCACACTTGGCTCTTGCTCTACATCCAACCCTTGTAGATATTGAAACAAAGGTAGCTATCCATTGCAGCGTAGTGGATGTGGTCTATATCTAGTACAGTCCACTACCATGCACGATGAAATGTGTGCGGAGGTTTCTTCACACCATACGAAGGATGAACCATGGCTCCTGCCAGGGTCAGCATTGAAGGCTGATCAAGGGAGGGCACCAGCCCTTCCTTTTGGAGGTCGAAGGGGTCACCTACAACGAGGCCTATCCGAACCAGGATTTCCTTGTCGTTCCTAAAGTCTACAGTAACGAATTTGACTCGGCCGCCCTTGAGGAACTTCTTAAATTCCTTGCACTCAACGTCGGCATGGCATATGTGGTAGACCAAGCATAAATCATGCACGCAAACCTGGATCACGGCGGGCTTCTTCTTCTTCTCTGCCTCCTTTAGATTCTTCTCGCTTCCCAGGACTATGGTGTACTCAACATCTAGCCCGGCGACCCACTCATCATTTGAGTTTTCAAACATGTGTTTGAAGCGAGCAAGGCATTCTTTCACCGTTGCGGAAGAACGGGTGTAGATGACGTCGAACTCATCGCCGGTGATGGTTCTAACCTTGTACTCATCGCCGATCATGGAGATTTGGGATGCCATGGATTTGGGAGGAGGGTTAGGATTAGTGGAACTGCCGTAATGTGAAAGGACCGGATGACTAGGAGCGGTTTATCGATTGTAAAAATGTCGAGTGGGGGGCGTGTGCGAATGGGAGGGTAGTGGCTTGCCTGGTGGATAAATGGATTCATGCACAGTACTATGGGGGCCCAATTAGATGTCATGTCTACTCGACGCCCAATTAAATGGCTTTCAATGTCATGTCAAACGTCGGGAAAATTACAGGTGATACGAAGCTTTCCATTCTCCCATGATACGGGCTTCCGAGAGCCCTTGGATATGAGATCAAATGGTTGCATGGCGTGATTCTAGACCTATGGGTGAATATCCTATCCTAGAGGGTTATTCTGCAAATTTTCAGCAACTTAGCATGCGACCGTTCGATCTCAGATCCAAGGGCTGCCAGCAGCCTGTATCATGGTCGCGCCTACCACGACCGTCGCCTCGCTCGCGCGGTCGCGCCCTTGGAGATTTAACACGGCGATGTAACGCCCCGGACACACCCGCCGGTGGTCGTTACTCCTGGCGGGATCTAGACTGGCCCCACAGATCAATACTAGTCTTTTCTGTGCACTTTGTCCTCACTCGTGCGCACCCGGGAGCAACTTCCCGGTCGGTCACCCATCCTGACACTACTCCAAGCTGAGCACGCTTAACTTTGGAGTTCTGTCTGAATGGGCTCCCGAAAAAGAAGGAAGTCCTTATTGATATGAGTAGTCTATCGTCCCAAAAATCCAGGCTATCACATACACCCCCACTCAGAGGAACCAACATCCTCGTCGGGCCACAGGAACGTTCCCTCTTGGCACATACGTCTGTGCATTCAGTCCGGTACATGTTCCATGTCGGGTGCCACAACGGGTCACAAATGTCATGAACAACATGACCACGCACCTGTCCGCAAACATCCGTGTAACCGCGAGGGTCGGCTCTGATACCAACTTGTAACGCCCCGGACACACCCGCTGATGGTCGTTACTCCTGGCGGGATCTAGACTGGCCTCACAGATCAATACTAGTCTTTTCTGTGCACTTTGTCCTCACTCGTGCGCACCCGGGAGCAACTTCCCGGTCGGTCACCCATCCTGACACTACTCCAAGTTGAGCACGCTTAACTTTGGAGTTCTGTCCGAATGGGCTCCCGTAAAAGAAGAAATTCCTTATTGATATGAGTAATCTATCATCCCTAATAAGCCAGGCTCATTACACCTCATACCTTCCCTAACCTTAGGAGCCCCCTGCTTGATCGAATAGCTGGCGTTGTTGAGTTTAGAAAAATGTTTTGAGTCATTTAGGATTATATATATCGGAGAGTTAGGAATTCTTTTTACTCCTCAGTCCCTTCATCGCTTTGGTGAGGCATCCTGACGTAGAGTTTTGACTCTTATCTTCTCAAATTTCACTAAAAAAAAATTAGGATCACGCAGGTATCTTGGAATCGTTCTGATGGTTTTGTGACGAGAACATTGTTCTTGGTGCCTCCTGACATTTAGGGGTTGTGGCAGTGTCCCGGGGAGTTGAGCTCCGAGGTGTTGTCGTCACAATTTTATCATTGCAGTTCTGGAATACCTAAGTTTAGTTTCGCCAACATCGAAAATCTCTTTTATGCAGTTGTTGGTGAGATAACCTCGACGCCACCCAGTACTGGGGCGGGAGTTCGGGAGTATTGCCATAACTTGTATAACAGATGCTTTTCGAAGGTTGAGGTAGACGATTTCCGAAGGTTTCTTGGTTATGTGTTGAAGGATGGATACAACTGGATGTAGGATTTGCTAGTTTTGGGTGAGATATTATGCTTCCCCTGTATCCCCAACACCTGATTGCATAACCAGAAAGTTTTGGGAGTTTATAAGTGGGAATTCAAGTAGCTCTTAGGATATCTTTCCGACAGATGTATGATATGATATTGGGATTCGACGTCTAGTGGTCCGCCTATTCATGGTCAGTTTTACAGTGGTCTCGTTATGTCTTAAAGAGTCCTTGGCTATGCCGACTCGGGGCACTTCGTATGTCATGTGCACTGCCTTGTACATGATGGTGTTGTATGATCGAGCCCGTGTAGGCCCCACCACAAAAACTTCAGACGAAATCTCTATCATATGTTTGTTCCGTCTTATTCTGCAAGACAATCCTTTGTTTTGTTTTGAGTTGTGGTATTCGAGTTGCTTCGAAGTCAAATGTTGATTCCATACCTTTTATAAGTGGTGTTCTCGTATTCCTACGGGAGTACTAATCCTTCATGATAATCGAGAGTATCATGTCAATCCTTTTCAACCGGTGTGTTTCTCTTCTAGTGGATCCGATCACTTCAACATTCGCAAGATCAATTATCAGTTCTTCTCAACGGTGTTTGCTTCATCCGTTCCAAGTTGTCTTTGTTGTCCCACCCTCCCACCCTTGTTTCTTCAAGGACTCATATTTCTTAATCAAGTATCCATTTTATTGATGGGAAGCTTCTCCATTCCTTTTCCGTCAATGTTCTTATCCGGTCATTCTCAAGAAGATGCTAACGGAGCTTCAAGTTCATCATTCTTCGTTTCTTCTATCTTCTCCGGTGGATCCAATTCAAGCCTTGTGGATCATATTCTTTTCTCATTTCAAATGCCTTCTCATGCCGATGCACCTCTTATTCTTTCACCTCTCGCTATTCTTTTGTTCCAGAGTGCCGAAGAAATCTCAGAAGGCTCGTTTTGTCATTCAAGATCCGTTCAACTTATTTCGAGGTTGTTATCCCATTCAAGCCATTTAATTCAACCGGTGCAATCTCTCTTTTCAAGCAATTTTCTTCAACGGTGTATCTTTTGAGTGGGCCCTAACCCACAGGTCTTTTCCTAGGATCTTACCTGACTCTTCTTACTTTCCCGGAGCTATCCTCAAATTTTATTTTCGAAGTTTGACCTAAGAATGATTGTCAACAGTCTTATGTTTTTCGCCAAGATCTTTCAAATTCTTTTCATCGTTGGCTCAACCTTTCCATTCTTCATTCTGGAGTGTCTAAATAATTCATGGTGGTGTTTCTCGTCTTAATTCTCAGATTTTGAAGACCGAAGAAGAGTTTCTTTTAAATCATGCCCCATTCTTGGCCATCCTCTCTTATTTGTTTTTTATTGTTGTGAGAATTCTTTTCACCGATCCAGAGCTATTCAAGAGTCTTCTCAGTTTGATTATCCAGAGTCCATCATTTCAGGTTTATTCATTCTCAGCTTTCAGTTATCATTCTCCAATCTTACTAGTGCATCATTCAAATATTCTCTATTCAGTTCGTGATCCCTTCGTTCTCATGTATCTAGTTTGTCTCAAGCACTCTTCGTTCATTTTCAATTCTTACGGTGGTTTGATCAAGATTCTTCTTCCTTTGTTATCATATCAATTCTTTCGTCCTTTCAAATCCTACCGGTGGATCATTGAAGGCCTCGTCAAGTTTGCGCAATATCTATCTTAATCCTTTCTAAGAGAGTAAGTAGTATGCCAAATCCATTGTTTGTCATCAATTTAATTGGTGAAGGATACGCATAACATAATTCTTACTTTTGCCTCACTTAAGTGATTAATTCCTTATTTCGGAGGTTCATCAAATTCTCGATTCAAGTTGTCCATCTTTCTTTTCCGGAGCTCAAAGTTATTTCAATTATCATTCCAAAGATCCATCAAATCATTGCAATGTTTCACCTTGTGTTTTCAACTTCTCTTTCCTCTCGTTTGATCATTCTTTTATTACCGGAGTTCTTCATGGAGGTTCTACATGATGGTTCATCTAAGATTTAATTCCTTTTCGAAGTGTTCATTGAGATTCTTTTCAGAGGAGCTCAATCATTCTTCATCTTGCAATCCGGAGTGCAATTCTTTCTAACATATCATTGGAGGTGGTATTATGTCATTCTTGATAATTTGAGTTCATGTTTCATGATTCACATGTTATTAAGAATGAGGTATTTTAAATCCATCAATCTCGTCATTGGAGTTACCTTGGGTTATATTTCACCTAAATCTTTCCCTAAGGATTGTTGCTATCTATGGTACTTATAAATGATCCAATTTCTTCATTTATCCTTTCCGGTGCGACATACTTTCTCGTCAATTTGTTCATATCAATCCAATTCTTTTCCCGTGAGTGGCAGGTTGTCACCTCATAATTTGAGTTGTATTCCATAAGACAATACCAAGCTTATCCTTTTCATTGTTGGTTTTCCAACAATTTCGTTCAACCCTTCTTTTAAGGATGCTTTTCAAATTCTATTGTGGTAGAAGATGTCTTTTTCCTCTCAATTCTTTCCTTTCCAAGAGCCAATTTCTATTCTTTCTCCCGGAGGTCTAGTGATGTTGCTCTTTTCACTCCTCATCTCGGTTTGTCACGATCATGTTCAATTTCTTCCATTTACAGTCAAAGTGCTGTCCAAATTATATCAGTATTTTTCCTTCTCTATCTTGTTTAACCGGAGTGTTGTGCCCCTTTGCTCAAATCCTTTTCATCCTATCAAGTCTTGTATCTCTTTTCAACTGGAGTGCTATAAGAAATTGTTCTTCCTTGTTCCTCTCTTCTAACGGGGTCTTTTCAACTTCTTTCATCTCCGTTGTATTCTTTCTTTCAATTTGTTCAACTTTTCAAGGTTTCTTGGTTTCACTCGTTTGTCAAAGAAGCAACTTAGTTTTACCTCTTCTCTTTCTCTTTCATTTTCCCTCCGGTGCCATCCTAGATCTCGGGACGAGATCCTCTCATAGTGGTGGAGTGTTGTGACGCCCCGAGACCATTGTGCCAGGTGTCTTCCTGTTATTCGTTGTTGTTGCCATGTCATTTGCTTGCGTGTTGCATCTTATCATGTCATCATGTGCATTGCATCATCATGTTTTAAAACTTGCATCCACCCAGGCCTCCTCGTTCTCTCCGTTGTCCGTTCTGAGCCCAGACACACTTGCATGCGCCTGTGACATGTCTGAAATAGTATTTTATAAGTGGTCGGAAAATGTCCTCGGAATGGGATGAAAGTTGACGTGCGGTGTTGTTTTATTGTCAGTAGACCGCCTGCCAAGTTTCATCGCATTCGGAGTCCGTTTGACGTCCCAACGTTAAACTATAGCGGCAGTATAGCCGGTCTAACGTCGGATGTTTTCAGTCTCCAGAAACAGTCGCCGGGCCTCCCTCTCTTCTTTTCTCTCAGCTCGAGACCATCTACACAGCCCACTACCTACCGCCAGGTCCAACCTAACCTCTCTCGTCAGCCCGCGACCCTCCTCACGTGCGCGTCCGAGACTGTCCCGAACCCGACTCGCTCTGCCATTACCAACGGGTCCGGATCATCCCCAAACATCTACAAAATATCATCGTTTTATTTATTGGACTCTTTAGCATATTTATTCCCGTCCGTCGACGAACGCCACCGCTGGCAACCACCAGGCCAGTCCCTCATGCTCTGCCCCTATTCTTTTTCTTTTCTTCTCCGCGTCCCTACTCAACTCCCTCTTGTTTCTCTGTTAAGGAAACCGCCATGGATGCCTGAACCCGACGGCAACCTTGATCTTCAGGCCACCCGAACGGGCCCCTGCTTCCTCGACCGCCTGACCCCCTCATGCCCGAGCCGCACAGGAGATGAGCGCCCCGCTGCAGCGCTCGACCCCGCGCTCGTCTTCCCGCTCGTCGTTGCTGCCTGCATCTGCGCCATCCTTGCGTCACCGAGTACGCCAAACCTCGCCGCCCCGCCATGCTCTGGAGCCGCAGTGCCTGCTCGTCCTCAAGGTCGCCGGCGAGCGTCCCGCCAAGCCCTTGCCTTCCTTCGCGCATTCCCTGTTGCACGAGTCGTCGTGCCAAGTTCCATCGCTGCCACTGTTTTCCTTTGCTTCGTCAGGACACGAGCTCCTTTGTATTCCCTGCGTCGTCGAGCGCCATTGCCTGCTGTAGCCGTTGTTTCGATCCAGGCGGGATCGAGCCCGATGACGACGGCCAGCGCCTCGTCCCGCTCCTCGCGATGCCCCGTTGCCGTTCCCTGCCATGGACGCGTCCCACTCCCCTGCAGCTTGCGGCGACCGCCCTGAACGTCGCCGGCCACCTCCGGCTCCGGCCACTGGGACCCGAGCCGCGCCGGATCTGCCCCGCCTGCACCTCGCCGGCCTTCTCTGGAGCCCGCTGCCGCTCGAGACTGCCGCGCCTTTGCTTCCCCTGCATCGGCCACTGCCTCCCCTCCTTCTACGTGAGCACACGGGGACGAGGACGACCAGCGCCCGCGTTGACTTCCTGGTCGCAAGCTGCCAGCCCGCCGAGTCCCTCCCTCAAGGCCCATCCTCCCCGGCCCATTCGCGCGAAGCCAGCCCACTGTGAGCAGCCGCCCTAACCCCCACTGTGCACGGTTGGGCCAGCCAGTTTCGGCCCAACTCCTATTTTTTCAGTGGACAATTTAGATAATATTCCAGAGACGGCAGTTTTTTGCGGAAAACCCCCTAGACTTCATGCATCTAATAACTAATTAACCGTGCTTCGGATCTAAATAAATTATATATGAAACTTGCTTAGAATTTTGTCTAGTTTCATAATATGCAACTTTCATCCATGTTAAAAATGTTTAAACTGTTGGTTGTGTAATTTTACTCCTATTGCCATGTAAAATGATTTAATTCATAACTATTCAACCGTAGCTCCAAATTTAATAAACTTTATATGTAAATGGGGTGGAAAAATGCCTAGTTTAACATGGTGTACTTGTTTTGCATGTTTAACAACCCTAAAATATGGTTTAGGGCAGAACATGAGCTAACCTAATATATGCATATGGGGATTTACCGGATTCGTTATTTGTTATATCCGTCCCCATTTAAATTGTTTAGATGGTGTAGTTTTGTTATGCCTCACCTCTTGCCATGTTAATCAACATTTAATATTGTTGGGTACCTAAATGAGAGAGAACTAAATAATTGTTGTGGTGTTTCGTCAATATGCAACTCGTTGCATATTGAGCTCCACTTAATTTGTAGGATTGTTTGTGCACTTTGTCATGCCATGCTTATGTGGTGGTTGTTTACTATGTTGTTTGCTTCTTTCCGGTGTTGCTTCTTTGGGTTGGTTCCAATACCGTCGCGTTTGTGAGGAACCATTCAACTACGTCCGTTTGCCTTCTTCGTGGACTCGTTCTTCTTCCTTGCGGGATTTCAGGCAAGATGACCATACCCTTGAAATCACTTCTATCTTTGCTTGCTAGTTGCTCACTCTTTTGCTATGCCTATGCTGCGATACCTACCACTTGCTTATCATGCCTCCATATTGTTAAGCCAAGCCTCTAACCCACCTTGTCCTAGCAAACTGTTGTTTGGCTATGTTACCGCTTTGCTCAGCCCCTCTTATAGCGTTGTTAGTTGCAGGTGAAGATTGAAGTTTGTTCCTTGTTGGAACATGGAGATGTTGTTGCTTGTTGGAACATGTTTACTTGTTGGGTTATCACAATACCTCTTATTTAATTAATGCATCTATATACTTGGTAAAGGGTGGAAGTCTCGGCCTTATGCCTGGTGTTTTGTTCCACTCTTGCCGCCCTAGTTTCCGTCATATCGGTGTTATGTTCCCGGATTTAGCGTTCCTTACGCGGTTGGGTTATAATGGGAACCCCTTGACAATTCGCCTTGAATAAAACTCCTCCAGCAAGGCCCAACCTTGGTTTTACCATTTGCACTAACAACCTATAACCTTCCCTTGGGTTTTCGCGAGCCCGAGGGTCATCTTTATTTTAAAGCCCCCCGGGCCAGTGCTCCTCTGAGTGTTGGTCCGAAACGGGCAGCCTGCGGGGCCACCTCGGGGCAACTCGAGGGTTGGTTTTACTCGTAGCTTGACCTATCCGGTGTGCCCTGAGAACGAGATATGTGCAGCTCCTATCGGGATTTGTCGGCGCATCGGGCGGCTTTGTTGGTCTTGTTTTACCTGTCAAAATGTCTTGTAACCGGGATTCCGAGTCTGATCGGGTCTTCCCGCTAGAAGGAATATCCTTCGTTGACCGTGAGAGCTTGTTATGGGCTAAGTTGGCACACCCCTGCAGGGATTTGAACTTTCGAAAGCCATGCCCGCGGTTATGGGCAGATGGGAATTTGTTAACGTCCGGTTGTAGAAAACCTGAAGTTGACCTTAATTAAAATACATCAACCGCATGTGTAACCGTGATGGTCTCTTCTCGGCGGAGTCCGGGAAGTGAACGCGGTGTTGGAATTATGCTTGACTAGGTTGTTCTAGGATCACTTCTTGATCATAGTTGTTCGATCGTGCTTTTGCCTTCTCTTCTCGCTCTCATTTGCGTATGTTAGCCACCATAAATGCTAGTTGCTTGCTGCAGCTCCACATCATACCTTGTCTTACCTATAAGCTTAAATAGTCTTGATCGCGAGGGTGTAAGATTGCTGAGTCCCCGTGACTCACAGATACTTCCAAACCAGCTTGCAGGTGCCGATGAGACCGTGCAGGTGACACAGCCAAGCTCAAGGAGGTGCTCGATGAGATCTCGTTCTTTATGTTGTTCCGTTTCCAGTTGATCAGTAGTGGAGCCCAGTTGGGGTCGATCAGGGATCTGTGTAGCATTTGGGGTAGTCTTCTTTTATTTTGGCTCCGTAGTCGGGCCCTGATTGTATTTGGTTGATGTAGTGCTTTATTCATGTATTTGTGTGAAGTGGAGATTGTAAGCCAACTATGTATCTTTTCCCTTATTGTATTACATGGGTTGTTTGCGAAGATTACCTCACTTGCGACATTCCTTTCAATGCGGTTATGCCTCTAAGTCGTGCTTCGACACGTGGGAGATATAGCCGCATCGAGGGCGTGACAGGTGCGTTAGGCTATCTGATGTTGGCATGTCATACATAGTCATCACTTAGTCACTCATACAACAAGGTTAGCTATAAGGTTGGCTATAAGAGTATTTTTTTTACTGCTCTCTGTCTCTTTCTTCGTAATATTTATTGCATTTGCCAAGGAGTGACCTCTTCCAATGGAATGGTGCTTAGATGAGGTGCTATGGGCATTAACTGGCTTAGCAACTCAAGTCCCCAATGCATAGGTGCTTAGTTTTTTGTTGCTAAGTTTGCTTCATCTAGGTACACGCGCTTATCACCGTTTCTTCCTGGGGTCACCAAACTAGTCTCTCTCTTATTAATTAACTTCCCACATCAGACTTTATGCCTATGTGGCAGGCTTAGCACCTATAGGATCAAGTACAATAGTGGGCTATAAGCCCGCTTTACATGGCATTTTTGCATATGTGGGGAAAGAGGCAAGGAAAAAGTGGAGGAGTAGGCTCTCAAGCAAGAGCCAGCCTCTACATGGGGGAGCATCGGGAGAGGCACTTGTATGGAGGTGGTCAGGAATCGGGAGACTCACGCCGGTCTTAGCGCCGCAGTTAAAATGATAATGGCAAGTCAAATCACTGGGCCCCACCTGTCTAGCAGTAACTCACTGTCAAATCACACAGCCCTGCGTTAGCAGCAGCCTACTCCCTCATCTTCTCGCGTCTCTGTCGAACCAACTAGGCTAAACTGCCCCGCCTACCGCGTAGGAAAAGCCCCGCCCTCGACTTTTAAATAGTATAGTATACTAATTTTGTATCCATGGATTGCACCATGGAGAAAAGCCTCAAGAAAACGGCGGTACACATGTACGGAGTATACAGCATGCCCGTCGCGTTCGCGTCACACCCCAGATGGTCGGTCGGTCTGGCACGTCGCTCTCTGAATGGAACATGCGTCATATTGCGTTTGCACACACATGTGGGACCGCAATTGACAACTGGCCATAGGCACACTCCCCGGCTCCGCAAGTCAGGTGAGTTAATAGAAGAGAGAGACGAGCGATAGTACTACTAGAGAAGTGTTGTAGGAGTACATACATTGGTACCGGGATGATCCCTCGAGACGTGTAGGCTGTGTTGTACAGGGTTGTAGTTCTGGTGAGAAATCTAAAGAAAGGTTTCTTGTCATCTCGCAAAATTAGGTGTCATGTGCTTCGGATCACTGCGAGGGTTAAACAGCGACAACTGGGTTGGGCTAGTCATTGGGGGCACATGCACAAAGACTACTTGGCTGCCATCTAGGTCAAGCCGGCTATGTTAATTAGGACATCTTTCGACGGACCCCTTTTCTACGAGTTTATCTTTAATTTGAGCTTTGATCCTCATCTAGTTTGTCCGTCGGGATTCATCTTGTCTCCTTTGGGCTGTGAGGTTAAGATTTCTTGTCATGTGGCATTTTTTTGTGTTATATGTTATAATCCGGTGCTTCAGATCAGAATGACGACAACTGCGCCTCCGGGGCACGTGCATGAAGACTTCTCGACAGTCACTGCCGAGGTCAAGCCGGCTCCGGCCAGTAGGCAAAAGAAAACTAGTACTCCACTATATAGGCAGGAGCCTCCGCGCTTGCTTGCTAGTGTTGCTCTCTTCACAGCCTCGTCCTCTCTAGATCTAAACACGACAGTGGTGGCCACACTCTCTCTCTGTCTACTCTCCGCTAGTCACAGATCCAACCGAATCCTCTCCGCTAGGGAAGGTGAGAAGGTGCAACATTCACGCGGTCGTCCTCGGCGACGGCTCTTACCCACTGCCGACGCGTCCCGATTAGCGTGCCTTGCCGTCTCTCTGCTCACCGCTGGTCACATTGTAACATCCCAAAATTCTATATTCTGGAATGTTATAATAAATAGATAGATTTGATTGATTGTTTGATTGATTGAGTGAAATTGAGTGAAATTCGAAACTTTTGAAAGTTAAATGAGAGGGAATAAAAGGACTTTCCCAAATTTTCATTTTGCATTTATGATCTCCAGGAATTCAAATTCTTTTCAACACAAAACCCTGGAGAGAAGATGACATGACTTCTTCCATTTAATTTAAATGACAAGGGGTGTTGAAAATATTTGAATTTCATTTGAAAATATTTCCAATTCTGAAACTTTATGCAACTCAATGATTTTCACGAGAGAAGATAAAATGACTTCTTCAAACTTATGAAATATGAGTTGGGAGTTTCAAAGAATTAATTCAAAGTCCTTTTTGAATTTATTTTCAATTTGGAGATATTGAGTTTTAATCAAATTATTTTTCTCCAAACACAAAATACATGGAAAATAGGGTAACATGATTCCCTACAATAGAAAACTAGAGAAAAATTAATTTGAAATAATTTTGGTATTTTTTAAAATGATTTTATTGGATTTTATTAGACCAGTAGCACTCTTTGTTTTATATGATTTTGTGTGGATTTTATTTGGCATATTGAAAATGTTCATGTCATAGAAAATCTTTTTCTGAAAATTTTGATATATTATATGCCTATATAATATTTTAGTTTATTTTGGTTTTTGTTATTTTTGTTGTCTGTGAATTTTTTTTAAAAAAAACTCTTCGAACAGTGCCAGGTCGAAGCCCAGCACTGCTCTCTCTCTCTCCCCGCGCCAGGCCAGCCGGCCCAGCCCAGCAGCGGCCCAACGCGCCCGTACGACCGCCTCTGACTCCGGGAGGAGTCTGCCGCCCGTACGACGCCGTTCGCCGCCGCCGTGCTCCGCCCTGCCTCTCCTCGCCACCTTGGCCACCTACTCCATGCAACCCCTCGCCCCCCTGCATATAAGCTCGCGCCGCCGCCCGCCTTCTCTCTGCCGCGCCGTGCCGCCTCTCCCGCGTCTCGGCGAGCCGCCGGAGCCCGCTGCATCTCGCCGCACCTGCCGCTACCGCCGACGAGCTGCACCGCCCCGCCGCCTCTCGCCTCGCGCCGCCAATGCACCTCCATCCGTTGCCGCTCCGCCCCACGCCGCTCCTCGCCATCGCCCGCGCTGCCGCCCCGCGCGCCGTCGAACTGCCGCCCTCGCAGGACTCCAATCGCCGCAGAAAAAAACCGCCGCCGGCGTCAAACCCGCTGTGAACCGGTAATAAGTCCACCCGGTTCACCGGTTTATTTTAGGGTTTCGGTTTTTGTTTAAAAAAAACGGTTTAGTTTTTTTTTAGTTAGATCTATTTAGAGAACGTTCTCTGTTTAGAACTAGTTAGTGAACGTTCATTATTTAGTTTTCTTTTTCTGCTAATTTTAGTTAGGGACCTATTCGTAATTAGTTTCCCTACAATTTAGTCCCTAGACATCAAACGATCAGAACTTTTACTCGTTAGTCCAAATCCAACAAAACCAACGCCCACATCTTCGTTATGATCCCCTCTATCCACTAATCCAACTTAAACAAGTTTTTGAAAGTTTAAAATTTTTGAATTAGCTCAGATTTGAATTCAAACTTTGTTTGATCATAACTTGAGTTTCGTAACTGCGTTTGAATTGATTCTTTTTGCAAATCGAAGCTCTTGACCTAAACATTCTGATAAGGCCAAATTCACATAATTTAGGTACTGTTAGAAATTGTTTTATGTTGCAAGAGTTATTTTCTTGGTTTTGAAGTTTTCTGAATCGCCTTCTTCGTTCTTTCTGATCTTTTGAGTGGTTGCTTATGTGTGGTTACTATTGCTTGCTTACGATAGATTGATCGGAGTGTGACGAGTAGAGCTATCAAGAGTTTTGAGAGTGAATCATCTTCATCAACATTGCAGGCAAGTTCACACTTTGATCATATCCCCTTTCATACCCAGTTTTTATGCATTAGTTTCACCCTCAAACATTGCATGAGTAGGATTGATAACATGTGGGTATTGGGAAGTAGTTGATGAGGTAGGAACATATTGCCCTGCATTCAAACCTTGGAGTTACTATTACATTATGCTTACATTGCCATGCTATGCTCATAGACGTGGATTGGGTTTGAGAGTATTTCATGACAGATGTGAGATTGTTAATTAATGGTTCAACTTAAGTTGGCAACTTTAATACACATCTGGGTGGATTGCTAGGGGCACCCTGGGGATATACCAGTGGACTTGCCCGGACACCTGGGGAAATACCAGTGTTGTCCTAGGAGATCCCGGGGATATACCATGTGATCATCCTACGGTCCACCACCCAAGCTCAAAGGGATCATAAGATTATTCATGCTAGAAACTTCCGTGTGCAGCCACAAGCTATTATGGGCTCTAGCATAGTTGATTAAGTCGTGTGAACTCTTACAGTGGTAGACTAGCAGATGTAGGGGTTGTAGGTGGTACGGTCTACCCATCGTAAGGTGCATACGCTTCTGAAAGACTATGTCTCGGTCATCCGTCTTCTCAAACACCATGTAGTGCGAGAAACCAACGGAGGAGATCGAGTCTTGTGGGGAAAAGTGCGCAAACCTCTGCAGAGTGTATAAACTAATCATGATTAGCCGTGTCCCCGGTTATGGACATCTTGAGTATCTAGTACCTGGATTATCATGTGAATCTCATCACGTTACTTTAAATGAATATTGTTGGGTTTAATGATGTATTTAATTGGGATTGAGAATGCTGTCAACCATTCTCAATGTTTAACAACCACCATGATAGTTAAATAAAATTTATTCCTTTGCAGTAGGGAAAAATTGGCTTTTCGCAAAAACCTTATAACCATAGAGCTTTTCCACCAGCCATATATGCATGTAGTGATAGCCATTGTTCATCATTCTCTATGGTGTGAATTTGCCAGTACATTCAATGTACTGACCCTTTGTGGCTGCAACGTCTCATGTTGCAGGAGTATCTTACGACGAGTAAGTGATACGTTAGGGTTACGATTTCTACACTCAACTTTGCCATTGGTGTTGATGGGAATCCACAACCTTGTTACTTCCGCTATTTTGGATTGAGGTAATAGTATCTTACGTTACTTATACATGTGATTTACCTCTGTTATAAATCCTCGAGTACTGTGTGTGTCAGCATACCGATCCAGGGATGACACTTAAGCACAGAGACTTGATCCATTCGGGTCGGGTCGCTACAAGATGGTATCAGAGCACATGTTGACTATAGGACGTGACCCTAGAAACTGGCAAGCCCATAGCAAAGATTTTTCTCTACAACTTTCCTTTCAAAAAGATCTTTTACCTCTCTTCTCTTCTGAGCTTATTCAAAAATTCCCTTTAGTGAGACCATACCCCTTTCCCCTTTTGACCACACAAAGATTCGACTGATGAGACCACTCCAAGAAGTACAAGATATCGGACAACTAAGACCACTTCGAAATGAAGAGTATTTTCCGTGCATCTGAATAATGGAAACTACAACGGTTGAAGACCGAAGACAAGTAGAATTTGAAGGCTCTGAAGAATTCCCAGATTTGTATGACCTAGGAAGGCTACCCTTATGGAACTTGGAAGATTATGGAAGTTGTCAATACCCGAGATCAAGGTGTATCGGAGAAAGACTGAAATAAGGAGCATGAGAAATCGAAGTTTTGTCAAAGAAAACCCTAAGGCGGGAGATATCAACTATGGAATGATAGCTCATGGGAATGACAAGAGCAGAAACATGGTTATCCATGATGTCATCGCCCACTGATGCTATTTTCACCATGCTGAGTTAAGGATGCATTTCTTCAGAATGGATTTGATGGAAGAAGGCTGATGGAGCACCTATTAGTAAGATGAAGTTTTAACCTTAGCCGGTGTATCACCAGGATCTGGAGTAGTACATCAAGAAGATAAGATGGACCTACAAGAAGTAGTATTTTGACAAGGAAGTATTTCATGAGGAACTCAGGACCCTGAAGATGAGAGTAGCCAAGCTAGAGGAGCAAAACCTCGAGAAACCGGAGATTCGTCAGGAACTGAAGGACAGTAGGACCATGGTTCATGCGAAGGATGTTGAAACCAGAAGTTTGGAACGCAACTCTAGAATATTAAAGGACGTCACGAGAGACTTCGCGTCAACAGAGATGATCTGGCAAAAGAACTTGAGAAAGACAAGCATGATTGAAACAAGCCATTGGAGGCATGAACAAGACTTGAAGAGTGTGGCGATGTTGAAGATTTATTGACCTTTAGAAGACCAAACCCCTATTATATGCCTACGCTAGATGCGACATTTGTGAGCTGTCATTTGTTTGATGTTTTTCCCAATGGCCACAAATAAAATCTGTCTTTTCAAAACTTTTGTTTGTATTGTGTGTATCCCTCTCCCTCTCTCTTATCTTACCCCAAACCCACATGGACCCAATAGAGGATGAATGGAGATGAGCTTGTATTTTCAGGACCGATGAGTCAGTTGGAGACAGACCGATGGATTCAGAACATGGAGGATCACATGGATAATAACCCTATAGTCGGAAAGGATATGACCCAGCATGCTCTTCAGTGCTTTGAAAGACGTGCTGCTACTTGGTGGAGGATGTACCAAACCATCAATGGATGGCAAGGAGTAACCACTTGGAAAGAATTTAAGTTGACTCTGTCAAAGTCTCATCTTGTGTCCCAGAAGTTGAAGCCTTATGGAAAGGATATGAAGAAACCTTGTGCATGCAAGATTTGTGGAGAAATAGGACACACCCATAAAGAACACAAGGATGAATGCCCTAATTGTGAAGGAAGTCACGCAGTTGAAGAATGCCCAACTAGGCAGATTACTTGTTTCTTGTGTGAAGGGACTACCCACTACCTTGCTCAGTATCACATTTACCCTATGGTACAAAGAACTATCCAGCAGAAGAAAGAAGTAAGGAAAGGAGCCCTTATGGAAATTTTAGAAGAACCTGTGATGAAGGAAGAGATGGAAGACACGCCTAAAGAAGACCCGAGTAAACTCTGCACTAAGTCTTGCTATTCATGTGGAGAAGAATGACACATCTCCCAACATTGTTTGAATGGGGATCTAGTAAAATTCCCGACAGAGGAAGTAGAATATGACCCACAGGAAATAGAAGCCCTGATTAAAATGGAAAAGTCCAGAAAGAGAAGCAGAGTCGATTCCAGGAAGGATCTGAGTCATATCACATGTTATAGGTGCAAGGAGTCAGGGCACTACCTCAACAGTTGCCCAAAAAGGAAACCTCGAGACTGGTCGGAAGTAATATGTTTTTGTTGTAATGAAGCAGGGCACTTTGCCAGAGAATGCCCAAGGAGAAGGAAACTTGTGCTAGATAGTTGAGTTTGCAACAAAAGAAATGGAGTAGCAGAAGTGAGAACATTTTCTTTTATATTGAGGTGTTGGGCTGAGACATGTAATGGAAAAGCGAGAGATTGTAATCAATTGAGAGTGAATAAAGTTAGCATCGTTGGTACTGATATGGATTTTATGAGTTGTTACTCTATGAAGAAGGATTTTGACCATTTCTGAAGATATGAGAAATATGGTCTATGGAAGATTTGTGCATTTTAAGGGTGGTAGTACCGTGTAAGAACCCTTGACCCCTGGAAAAGATAAGGATACTCCATTGAGTGGATTTCGGACAAAATGAATACGAGTTTTGTCTCGATATGTGTGATGCCCCAAGAGTATGTGGGATGAAGTGGAGACCGTCAGTTGTTTGGACCAAATATGATCAAGGAGTCAGAAGAGAATGTTAAGTTTATTCGAGATAGACTGAAGGTAGCTCAGTCCCAGGCAGAAGTGTTATGCAGACTTAAAAGCGCAAGGAGGTAGTCTATGAAATTGGAGACAGAGCATGTCTTCGTGTGTTCCCTCTGCGAGGAATTAAAAGATTTGGAGTTAAGGGAAAATTAGCCCCGAGATTTGTAGGACATACCGAGTTTTGGAGAGTATGAGAGAAGTGGCCTACAAGTTGCAGTCACCCGAAGGACTGTCAGGAGTTCATGATGTGTTTCACATTTCCCAGTTGAAGAAGTCCCATGCAGAGATGGCCAATATTCCCCTATAAGGACGTTTGACCTCTGGAAGGGATAATGATATTCCACGGAGTGGACTTCAGACAAAATAAGTATAAGTTTTTATCTCGGTATGTGGGACATCCCACGAGGATGAAGAGATAAATTACTATTGGATATAAAGGAGGTATGATGTCGGAAATATGGATCAATGGAAACACCATGATGAGTCTGAGTAATCATGTCCTAGTTTGGTGCCAATAGAAGGAAGGAAGACAATACAATTGGATAGATTTAAGAATACTAGGAAGTTGGAAGTTGGAATAATGATCAGTTGCCCGATGATAAGTTCAAGGACTACAAGTGATGAGATGGGCCATAACCCACAGGCCCTAGGACCTGCCAAGAAGCAAGCACATTCTTGCTGAAGGAAAAACCCTGGAGGAAGATACAACGTTTATCGGCAAACAATTTTATAGGAGTAATGCAAAACCTGAGAGTTGTGAAGGAACGATAGATGTTTGTTTGGCTTGCAGAATCAATGGATTATTCCGAACATAGTTCATTGACAAGAGAAATTCTGCAATGCTTGTGAGGATGACCGAGTGTTAGAATGCGAGATTCGCTAAACTATATACAAGGTAATGATTTGGGTGCGGGATGGATTGATCACCATACCGACTTACTCTTATTATTCGCCTTGCTATGTGGGATGGTAAATCTGAGTGACTTACCTATAGTAGAGAGACGGTGATATTAAACCTTGTTTAAGCCTTAGAATGGTATAGGTATTTTTTCCTTGTACAAGGCAGCTTTGCCAACCGTAGGTTATACGGTGAGGATCAACCCAGACCCATTTCCTGTAGGAGAAACCATAAATGGTTGACCACCATGAGATATCGATAGTTGTTTAGTATTGGCGCCAGACCCATCAGCTAAGAAGACCAGTCACAGAAGAACCTTACCTAGATGAAAGACATGAGAATTGAGGAAAAGGTTATGCCACTACCGGAAGAGCCCAGAGAAGGAATTATCCTTATGATCTGAGAAGACCGACACTGTCAAGAATAACGATGGAGTATATGAGTTTTGATGGAACCGTAACAATGATTCTAAGGGTGGTAGCACCCCAGACCCCTGTGATGATCTATGGATTTTTGAGGAGACCCCAAACCTAACCTATTTCTTGCTAGCCTCTCCGAATCTCGAGGACAAGATTCATTTTAAGGGTGGTAGGTTTGTAACATCCCAAAATTCTAAATTTTGGAATGTTATAATAAATAGATACATTCGATTGATTGATTGTTTGATTGATTGAGTGTAATTGAGTGAAATTCGAAACTTTTGAAAGTTGAATGAGAGGGAATAAAAGTACTTTCCCAAACTTTCATTTTTGCATTTATGATCTCCGGGAATTCAAATTCTTTTCACCACAAAACCCTGGAGAGAAGATGACATGACTTCTTCCATTTATTTAAATGACAAGGGGTGCTGAAAATATTTGAATTTCATTTGAAAATATTTCCAATTCTAAAACTTTATGCAACTCAATGATTTTCACGAGCGAAGATAAAATGACTTCTTCAAACCTATGAAATATGAGTTGGGAGTTTCAAAGAATTTAATTCAAAGTCCTTTTTGAATTTATTTTCAATTTGGAGATATTTGAGTTTTAATCAAATTATATTTCTCCAAAAACAAAATACATGGAAAATAGGGTAACATGATTCCCTACAATAGAAAACTGGAGATAAATTAATTTGAAATAATTTTGTTATTTTTAAAATGATTTTTATTGGATTTTATTAGACCAGTAGCACTCTTTGTTTTATCTGATTTTGTGTGGATTTTCTTTGGCATATTGAAAATGTTCATGTCATAGAAACTCTTTTTCTGAAAATTTTGATATATTATATGCCTATATAATATTTTAGTTTATTTTTGTTTTTGTTATTTTTGTTGTTTGTGAATTTTTTTTTAAAAAAAACTCTTCGAACAGTGCCCGGCCGAAGCCCAGCACTGCTCTCTCTCTCCCCGCGCCAGGCCAGCCGGCCCAGCCCAGCAGCGGCCCAACGCGCCCGCACCGCCGCCTCCGATTCCCGGAGGAGTCCGCCGCCCTTACGACGCCGTTCGCCGCAGTCGTGCTCCGCCCTGCCTCTCCTCGTCGCCTTTGCCACCTACTCCACGCAACCCCTCGCCCCCCCTCCATATAAGCTCGCGCCGTCGCCCGCCTTCTCTCTGCCGCACCGCGCCGCCTCTCCCGCGTCTCGGCGAGCCGCCGGAGCCCGCTGCATCTCGCCGCACCTGCCGCTGCCGCCGACGAGCTGCACTGCCCCGCCGCCTCTCGCCTCGCGCCGCCAATGCACCTCCATCCGTTGCCGCTCCGCCCCGCACCGCTCCTCGTCGTCGCCCACGCTGCCGCCCCGCTCGCTGTCGAACTGCCGCCCTCGCAGGACTCCAACCGTCGCGGAAAAAAACCGCCACCGGCGTTGAACCCGCTGTGAACCGGTAATAAGTCCACCCGGTTCGCCGGTTTATTTTAGGGTTTCGGTTTTCGTTTTAAAAAAACCGGTTTAGTTTTTTTAGTTAGATCTATTTACAAAACGTTCTCTGTTTAGAACTAGTTAGTGAACGTTCGTTATTTAGTGTTTTCTTTTTCTGTTAATATCGGCCAGGGACCTATTCGTCATAAATTTCTTCACATATTAGTCCTTGTACTTCAAACGACTATAACTTTTCACCCGTTTGTCCAAATCCAACGAAACCAATGCCCACTTCTTCATTTCGATTCCCTCTATCCAGTAATCCAACTCAAACATGTTTTTGAAAAGTTTAAAATTTGAATTAGATCAGATTTGAATTCAAACTTCGTTTCATCATAACTAGAGATTCGTAACCCCATTTGAGTTGATTCTTTTTGCAAATCGAAGCTCTTGACCTAAACATTCGGATAAGGACAAATTCACTTAATTTTGGTACTGTTAGAAATTGTTTTATGTTACAAGAGTTATTTGCTTGGTTTTGACGTTCTCTGAATTGTTTTCTTTGTTCTCTCCGATCTTTGAGTGATTGCTTATGTGTGGTTACTATTGCTTGCTTATGATAGATTGACCGGAGTGTGACGAGTAGAACTATCAAGAGTTTTGAGTGCGAATCATCTTCATCAACATTGCAAGAAAGTTCACACTTTGATCATATCCCTTTTCATACCCAGTTTCTATGCATTAGTTTCAACCCTCAAACATTGCATGATTAGGACCTAATTAAATTGTGGGATGGGAAGTAGTTGAGGTAGTATCTATTACCTGTTTATTATCAAACCCTTGGGAGTTACTATTACGTTATGCTTACAATGCCATGTTATGCTCGTAGACGTGGATTGGGTTTTGAGAGTATTCATGACAGATGTGAGATTGTTAATTAATGGTTTACTTAAGGTGGCAACTTAAACACACATCTGGGTGGATTGAGGCACCTGGTTAATCTAGGATTGCCTGCCTAGGCACCTGGGTAGACCAGGATTGCCTGTTTTTTTATGGACCGCCACCCAGGCCCAAAGGGATCATGGGATTTTTCATACTAGAAACTTCTGTGTACAGCCACAATCTATTATGGGCTCTAGCATAGTTGACTATGTCATGCGAACTCTTACAGTGGTAGACCAGCAGATGTAGGGGATGTACGTTGTACGGTCTACCCGGTCGTAAGGTGCTAGCACTTCTGAAAGACTATGTCTCGGTCATCCATCTTCTCAAACACCATGTAGTGCGAGAAACCAAACGGAGGCAATCGAGTCTTGTGGGGAAAAGTGCGCAAACCTCTGCAGAGTGTATAAACTAATCATGGTTAGCCGTGTCCCCGGTTATGGACATCTTGAGTATCTAGTACCTGGATTATCATGTGAATCTCATCACGTTACTTTAAATGAATATTTTTGGGTTTTAATGATGATGCTTAATTGGGATTGAGAATGCTTTCAACCATTCTCAATGTTTAACAACCACCATGATAGTTAAATAAAATTTATTCCTTTGCAGTAGGGAAAATTGGCTTTTCGCAAAAACCTTATAACCATAGAGCTTTTCCACCAGCCATATATGCATGTAGTGATAGCCATTGTTCATCATTCTCTATGGTGTGAATTTGCCAGTACAATCAATGTACTGACCCTTTGTGGCTGCAACATCTCATGTTGCAGGAGTACCTTACGACGAGTAAGTGGTACGTTAGGGTTACGATTTCTACACTTAACTTTGCCGTTGGTGTTGATGGGAATCCACAACCTTGTTACTTCCGCTATTTTGGATTGAGGTAATAGTATCTTACGTTACTTATACATGTGATTTACCTCTGTTATAAATCCTCGAGTACTATGTGTGTCAGCATACCGATCCAGGGATGACACTTAAGCACAGAGACTTGATCCATTCGGGTCGGGTCGCTACAGCTAGCGACATCCCGGTGACCCTCAGGTATAACTTACTTAGAAACCAGCCTTGCTCTACTTCCCGAGCTCCTGACGTCACTGCATTTGTATTTTTTACTATTTCTCAGGCCCCCTCGTAGATAGGATCGATCGGGTGTTCGAAAACCACCTAATTTTTTTACTGTTAAGAGGTAAAACTAGTTCATGCACTCGAATCTAGTACTACTTGGTTCAAACAAGGACGAAAGGGGGTGGGGTGGGGGAAGATTTGTTACCTGAATCTAGGACTTGGTCGAAAGAGGAAATAATGGGGGTGAAAAGTAGCAGAGACTGGCTATCCAACTGGTCTCTAGGTCTAATAGGGAAATAAAGGGAATGCAGTACAAAGTCAATAAAAACCAGATCTATTGGTTGAAAAAGGAAAGAAAGTGGGGACTGGGGGGGGGCAAGTCAACAGAATAAGTCCAGCACTAGATTTGCTAGCCTCACACAGTATAAGGTGGCTATATACCGAACAAAAATGGGACCAACCCAGATATCCTCTTCTGATGTTTGTTGCCCCGAGCCGCTCTTATGTAATGCCACTGGTAAAATGTAGCAGTCGCACTATTAAAAGTAAGGACACATTAAAAAATGTTGTTTTCAATGTAATGCCTCCAGTAATATGAATCAATGGCACTTTTTTCATGTCCTGCTAAATTTCCCATTAAGATAAGTTGCTTCTTTTCGTTAGAGATGCAACTGTCCTGGTCCGCCTACTCTCCCGTGCCCAAATGTCGGGTCTGTAGCAGCTGTTAATGTAATGTTGCTGGTAAAATGAAGCAATGGCACCATTAAAGTAATGTCGTATTTAATGTTTGTCATAGTTAATCGTAATGCCCACACTAATATCTAGCAATGCTGCTAGAAATTGCTACTGTCCTTGTATGATTGCCATTCAGATAAGGAACATGCTTTTTTCATTTGATGCATGTTTCATCACTTGTTAGTCACCCTCCTTTCCACCTTTTTTGTGCAAACAGAGATATACATTTCACGCTTGATCTTAGTTGAACTGCACAAATGATATCCAAATTATAGTTGAACATTCCAGGAGCTTCACGACCAACCTTGATGTTGCTCAATTTTATTGCAACTAATGAAGAAGAAGCTTTGTGGGTTTCATTTTCTGATGGAAATGGAACCGGGGCTGGACCCTTTTCTTAAAGAAGAAGAAGAAGCTGCTAGCTCATGGGACATTGCTTCATTTTAGGTGAACTGCACCAAAAGGTCCCATGAATTGAATCATCCATGTTGGTGACTGGTGTCATCCCTTCTACGATGGCATTGACTGCAGATATGGTTTCCATCACGAGGTATGTTCCTTTTTGGTCTGACCATTTGCCAAAGATCATGCATGTTGATCCTGCAGATCTTGTGCTACTGTTTTGGCACTGCCATGATAAAGCAGTAATGTTATTATTTTGCATCTTAATCTAGTGGCACTATTAATTTGAGGCAATGTTTTGGCACCGCTAGTGCCATAGTTTTTTTATATATTGAAAGAGGGGGTTCCCTCCAATTTCATTAAAGAAACCCAACCATAGAGAACCATTATCCGACAACATCTCAGTGTAAACGGGCAGTTATGCAACTACTACTAGAACGGACTGAGTACTAGTAGGAGACAAGTTCGCCACATAAGCTAGGCAGGTAGGGGGACGCAGCACCAGCTCGACCAAGTTTGGATTACAACCCAAATGCTACCATAGAAACATCAGGGGGAGGATAGGGACTGAAAGAGCCAGCTTCAGCATCCAATTCTAAGCACCCCCGGCCTTCATCCTTGCGACGCACGGTACACCTCATTTGCCACCTGCTCGACCCTAGTGTCACTGATAAAATGAAGTAATAATATAGTTAAAATAGAGCGAGTGTCCTCTCTATCATTTCATTTCCAATGTAGATAAAGAAAGTGCTTCTCTTTGTTACTATATGTTTCATCAACTAGTCCCATTGTTAATGTTTAAGTGTTTCTGCAAACTGGGTGCTTAATTTTAGTTGATGTGCACAAAAATAGAGATTTGAATGTCTCAATGCCCCTCCTTGTACTACCGCTGTACACTAATGTTCATCACTGGCAGAAGGTGTATCGGGGAGACTTGGGACAATTTCCAGTATGAGGCGTGGCATACCGTATGAGGCTTCGCAGGGCCCATCTCGCCCTCGCAGCATGGCATACTATGATACTATCGCAATATTTTCTTCTATTTATTTTGCGTTTTTCATCAACTAGTGCCACTATAATGTAATCACGCTTTTTATTATCTGTGCAAACAAGGTTATTCAGCTGCATTTTGGTGGAACTGCACAAATGTACGGATGGAACCGGCATATATATATGCAGAGTGCGAGGTGTGCCAACTAAAAATTAGCAACACCAACCATGCTCCATGCACGCATTGGCATCCACCACCACCAGTGGGATGTGTGGCAGCAGCAAATCCTCTAACCAAATACTAGTAGCTTATATTGGCACTTTCCTACGGAGTACTCTTTTCTGAAAGAAGCACCAATCTATTTTTCTTTATTTGTACACAGTGTCACAACTTTGACCCAAATGTCCAGAGCTATTTAAGGGTGATTGGCGTAGTACTCGGAGACTGATTGTAAGCATGATTTTCATTAGCTATCACACTGATTGTAAGCATGAGCAGGTGGAAGATTAGGTTAGTGCGAAGCTTACCTTAAACTCTACCGCCGCTGTTGAAACGAGACGAGCATCAAGGGGACCGTGGAGAACGGCGGGGAAGCAATGTCGCGCCATCCGACCTCCTCTTGCAGTGGGAGAATGAATACTCATGTGGCTCCGGCTGGTTCTGCACCCTCATGAACGGCACACCATACTCGATCGATTCGTTATCCTCTGGGTGATCGACCTTCGACCTGTATGCCCACCACCTCTGCCTGACTTTCGCCTCGGGCGAATCTATCTGCTCCATCGCCCAGAGGAGATACTCGATGAACTTGAAGGACTGTGGCATGACTGCCGCCGAGGAGTACATGTACATCGCCGCCCTCATCATCATTGTCTCGCTCTTTCGCATACATTGCCACATGGCCCACACCGTCCTCGAAATCTCCCACTCATAGTCAAGCCAAGTAAGGATCTCCTTCAACCTGGCTAACTTTGCTTGGTCGCCGCCGGTGATTTGCCTGATTCGCTGCTGCATCCTCTCCATAAATGTCCTTCTGAGTGGTCTAGTGCTAGCTTTGGAAGATGGGAGGAGAGACGGTGGTCTTGCAATAGAGAATAGGGAGAGGCGACACAATGGTTTTGGAATGGAAATGATGGAGAGGAGAGGAGGTGGTTTTGCAATGGAGAAAAGGGAGAGGCGACACGGTGGTTTTGGAATGGAGATGATGGAGAGGAGAGGAGGTGGTTTTGAAATGGAGAACAGGGAGAGGCGAGACGGTGGTTTTTGAATGCAGATGATGGAGAGGAGAGGAGGTGCTTTTGCAATGGAGAAGAGGGAGAGGAGCGTGCGGCAGTGATTTAGGATTGGACGAGAGGGCCGGCGCGCTGTGACTGGATCAAATCAAAATTAATTTACCTTTCAATTAAGAAAGCGAACCCACATTAACTAGTCTCCCTTTTATTCTGGGTCATAATTGACCATGATTTTCGAAAATAAAATATATGTTATACGTTGCAAAAATAATATAATATGAAAGTACATTCAGATACAAACCAAACGATACAATTTTTGGTGACATACATTCACATTTTGCTTGTCAAATACAGTACGTGGTCAAACTTTGACCCAAAATACGCAAAACAAAAAAATACTTCCAAGACCAGCGCCACTCTTCCGCTATTATCCTCTTAAACCACCGCCGCTCCTCTCCTGTTCCAATCTAAATCCAGCGCCGCTCCTCTCCTCTTCCATTTCAAAACCACCGCCCCTCCTCTCCTGTTCCAATCCAAAACGAGCATCGCTCCTCTCCCGTTCTAATCCAAAACCAGCGCTGCTCCTCTCCTCTTCCATTCAAAAACCACCGTCGGCGAGTGAAGGTGCTGTGGAGAAGTAGATCGATGAAGAAGTACAACCGATACGTGAGGATCGCAGACAGCGACCCTATGAAGCTAGCTAGGATGTTGGAGATACAGTCTTCCCACAATAAAGAATTACATGGATAAATATGTTAGATAGCACTCCACATCAAAAATTCAGTTTTTATCATTTACCTACTCAAGGACGAGCAGGAATTAAGCTTGGGGATGCCGATACATCTCCAACATATCTATAATTTTTGGTTGTTCAATGCTATTATATTATCAACCTTGGATGTTTTATATGCATTTATAAACTATTTTATATGATTTTCGGGAATAACCTATTAACCTAGAGACCAGTGCCAGTTTCTGTTTTTTCCTTGTTTTAGAGTATCGTAGAAAAGGAAAATCAAACGGAGTCAAGTTGACCTGAAACTTCACGGTACTTATTTTTGGACCATAAGAAGCCCACAGAGTATCGGAGATGGACTAGGAGAGTCCCGAGCTGCCCACGAGGGTGGGGGGCGCGCCCTCCTGCCTCGTGGACAGCCCGGAGATCCACCAATGTACTTCTTCCTCCTATATATACCCATATACCCTAAAAACCTCGGGGAGCAGAATAGATCGGGAGTTCCGCCGCTGCAAGCCTCTGTAGCCATCGAAAACCAATTGGGACCCTATTCCGGCACCCTGCCGGAGGGGGAATCCCTCGCCGGTGGCCATCTTCATCATCCCGACGCTCTCCATGAAGAGGAGGGAATAGTTCTCCCTCGGGGCTGAGGGTATGTACCAATAGTGATGCGGAGCATCCCACGATCATCCCCATGGACACCACCTCAACTATCCAAGCTCCAAGTGGACCCATGACAAGGTCTAGGGTGCGTGTTATTCAATCCAAGGTGACATCATTCCTACTTGAGTTTCCCTCCTCTTCAAGTGAGACATGGCTACTGCCTAAGTCCGAGATGCTATGTGTGATCAGGTCAACGCTCAAGACACGAAGCCGAGGGCGGAAGAAGAAGAGACAGGAGTCAACACTCTGGACCGCCCGGAACCTCCGGCCAGAGCCTGGAACTTTCGGCCCCCGAACCCTCCGGCCGACCCAGAGCTTCCGGCCTCCGACGTCTTCGACCAGCCCAAGCGTGCCAACTCTCTGGTTAGCCCGGATCCCCTCCCGGACCTTTCGACACCCGGAACCTCTGGCCAGCCCGGACCTTCCGGCCCCCGGATGCCAACCCAGCTCCACCCGCACCAACTCTCTGGTTAGGCCGGACCCTCCCCGGAACCTCCGGCGCCCGAAACTTCCGGTCTCGCCTGGAACTTCCGGCCCTTCCTACGCGCAGCGACTTGGGCCGAGGCCCGTGCACCCTTTCATCACTTAGACTATAAATACTCTTCTCCTACCTACGTTTTAGGGTTAGCAAAGAGATAGCTCATATTTGTGTGAGAGCTTTGCTCATCCACTTGGTTACCTTCTCCTCGGAGATCGCACCTCCTCGGTGAAGATTCCCCAAGCGGATTCAAGACCCCTCTTTAGGGAAGAACATCAAGACCTCCTCACAGAGAAGACTGGTTACCATTTATCGTCCTTAGTTGTCTGTGGACCGTGTATCGTTCTATGTATCCAAGGATCTAGCACATGTGTGACTATCTTGTTGGTTTGAGTGTTCCTCTCCTATTTCCCTTGTGTTTCCCTCCTTTTCCCCTTTGTGTTCTTCATGTTCATCGCGGGATTCCGCTCCATTCGTGAAAGATCGGGCGATTAGGGTTCTACCCTACATCATCTTGGTATCTAGAGCCACGTTGATCACGATTTCGGAGCCTCCCCGTTGTGTTTCTAGCCTAATTTTGTAGTTTTTTGCCCTAATCTGAAAATCCCCACCAAAAACAGCCCCCAATTTTTTTTGTGATTTGTTGGTGTGATGAAGTTTTGTTGGATTTGATCTGTGAATTTTGTGTGTGGCTCATAGATCTAACCTCCCCACCCTTCTTTTCCATCAATTTTCTTTCTTTTCACCTTCGGATTTGGGTTTTTCCTCAAGTTTTTCTGCCCAAATCCACGATCCCTAGTTCTCTGTTCTTGCCAGTTTCGTGACCACCGAAACTTCCGGCCACGCCCAGACCTTTCGGCCACCCCAGAACCTCCGGACCCCGAACCTTCCGTCTTGCCTGGACCTTCCGGCTCAGACAGAAAGTTCGCACATCTTCGACGATTTCCGCTACTTCGACAACTCGTCCATGATGCAGCGGCATCTTTGCCAATGTACTGAAGACCGTGCACTACGACAATGACTACAATCTCATCCTTTTGAAATTAACCTTCAACCGTAAGCAAGAATGGTAACCTCATCTTGGTATTGGACATAGCACTCTTGCCATTACATTGATAGCCATCATAGCCTTACTCCTTTGCGTTGCTTACCCCTCTAAACTAGCCATTGAGTATTGCCGGCAACGAGACTTGTGCTCATTAGTAATCATACTTCCCATAGCATACATACATCATTGTTGCATATATTGGTATCATCTCTTGTGTCACAAAGTTGTTACCGCATACGCAATTGCTATCTTGGTTCGTCAAGCATTGCATGAGAAAAGAGCTCAAACATCAAAGAGCCAAACAAGCTTTTAAGCAAAAAGGAAAGATAAGCAAAGAGCTTTTAAGCAAGAACCATAGCATCATACAACATTAAGATTGTCATACTAGATCATCTTGGATCATATCATCGGAACACCTTGCATAGAACATACTTGGGATAGAAGTTGTTGCATTTTTTGCTAAGTAGGTTGTGCACAAGTTCTTGTATCCGCCTATTGTGCAATCATGCTAGTGTCTCTCTAGTGTTGTGCAACAAGAGCATTTTTGTGGATTCCACATTTTGGCTCATCCTTGGTTTCCCAACCCCACTTATCTTTTTGCGTGTGTGTTTCCGTGTACCTTATATGCTTGGTCTACTTGTTACATTGCATCTTGCGAATCATTTCCAATATTATTGAAGCTCACTTACAAATTGCATCAAATTTTGTGCCACCATCCTAACCAAGATCCACCATAAGCTTTTACTTGTGTAGGTGTGAGAAACCGACAAGAATTGGTACCAATTGTGCTATTTCCTTGTCCTACATTGGAGTGATCATCGATCCACTTTCAACTTCGGTCAAGGTACATTTGGTATTCATTCTTCTCTTTCTACCACTCACATTTGTCTTGGAATGATGGATAGGCCAAGTACTTCTACCAACCCACTCATCATGGATCAAGACGATGACATGAACTCCTTCGTCACCAAGAGTCACCTCTTTGGTGCACAACGTGCTTTGCATCAAGAGCAACAAGCCATGAGTGACCGCATCGACAACCTTGCCACCGACTTGCGACTCTCCGAGCAACGTACAAGGGACTACTTCGACCACAAGCTCGACGATCACAAGCAAGAGAATGATGCAAGGATGGACGAGATTCGTGCTTTGTTGCTCAACCGCTCTTCTTCCACTTCAAGAAGGAGCCGTTCAAGTCGCCACTCCGACTTCACCCTCTCTGGCTCAAGTACACGGACATCGAACACTCTTCGCCGTGCCGCGCGCAATGAGCATCAAGCAAGCCTCAATCCTCTACGCGACACCGACTCAAAGAGCACCGACGACGTCAAAACCAAGAAGCCTTTGTGCTAGCACGAGAACGGCAACGACAATGACAACATGAAGAGGAAGAGCACGCGCGTCTACACCAAAATGCACAAGATGGTGAGGCACAACGTCAAGAACAACAACTCCCTGACGCTCAAGCACTTGAGGCACAACGAGCTCTACACGATTCAAGTCGAGCCGTAGCCGACCGAGGCCGACAAGCTCGTGAACATGCCCAAGCACTTCGCAAAGAATTCCGCGAGAGGATTTATCAAGCTCGCGTGCACCATCAAGTTCCTCCTCGAGCTCGACAAGCTCCTCCACAAGCACGCCAAGAACAACAAGTTCCTCAAGATCATGACGACAATGGAGATCCTCCATGACAAGAGCAACATGAGGTTGACAACCCTCCACGCCAAGAGCGCCACAAGTTGAACAATCATCAACAACATGGACGTCATCATCCCCGACCCCAACACAATGAAGAGCAACGCTATGACAAGCTCAAGTTCACCATGCCCAAGTTCAACGGAAGCAACGATCCCGAAGTGTACCTTTCATGGGCATTGAAAGTTGACAAGATCTTCCGTTTACACAATTATGAAGAAGAGAAGAAGATCGCGATGGCATCCCTTGAGTTCCAAGACTATGTCCTCATTTGGTGGGAACAAATCATAGAGCACCGAGAGGCAATAGGTGAACCACCCATCACTACTTGGGCGCAAATGAAGGATGTCATGAGAGCACGCTTCGTACCTACATACTACAACCGCGACCTCTTCAAGAAACTCCAACTACTCAAGCAAGGAACCAAGAGCATTGAAGAGTACTACAAGGAGATGGAGATTGCCATGATACGAGCCAATGTCACGGAAGATGATGAACAAACAATGGCCCGTTTCTTGAATGGACTCAATCATCCCATCAAGAAGATCGCCGACTTCCAACCATACTCGAACCTCATCGAGCTACTGCACCAAGCTACCAAAGAGGAACGCCAAGTGCAAGATGATTTCAAGTATGCCAAGTTCTCATCCAAGTTATACGGCTTCTCCAACAACCAAGCTTCAACGACTCCAACATCGACTACCAAGCCTTCTACTAGCACCATCGACAAGTCGAGTTCCAAGAAAGCTTCGTCAACTCCAAGTCATCCTCCTACTACAAGAAACTTCAAGACAAGAGCTTCATCATCATCAACCCCAACCGATCAGACCATCAAGATGAGTTCCTTCAAGTGTTTCACTTGCGGAGGTCGAGGCCACAAGTCCTATGAGTGCACCAACAAGAGAACCATGGTCTTCAACGATGATGGCACTTATGACTCACTAAGTGAAGGCGAAATGGAAGCCCTTGAGCAAGTCGCCATGCACCGCCAAGTGAACAATGAAGAAGAACAAGTCTTTTGCGATGAAGACTCAAGTCCCGCGCTTGTTGTCTCCGAGGTTTTGACTCTCCAACATCACCAAGAAGAAGACCAACGATGCCACATATTCCACACCAAGGCCGGCATCAATGAACGATCCGTCAAGGTCATCATCGATGGAGGAAGTTGTCATAATCTCGCAAGCAAAGAACTTTGCTCCAAGCTCCAATTGCCCAAGATGAAGCATCACCATCCATACAAAGTGCAATGGCTTAGCGACTCCGGCACCATCCAAGTCGAGCACCGAGTACAAGTCTCCTTCAAAATTGGCGCCTACGAAGACACCTTGGAGTGTGACGTCGTTCCAATGAGCGTTTTCCATCTTCTCCTAGGGCGCCCATGGCAATTCGATAGAGGAGTCATCCACAACGGCCGAATGAACCACTACATCTTCAAGATGAAGGGCAAGCAGTATGTACTTCGTCCCATGTCCCCAAGTCAAGTGATCGTCGACAAGCAAGCCACCCATCGTGGAGAGAATAGTGAGAGAGCGAGCCACCAAAAAGATAGTGAGCGCCACAAGCCCAAATCGAACACCTCCACGATGAGCGAAAAGAAGAACTTAGTCCTTTTTGCCACCAAAAGTGAGATAAGAGGAGTGTGTGAGAACCCATCTAGTGTCCTACACTACGTCCTTGTGTGCAAGGACAATGCACCACAAACTAACACTTCTCACACTCTTCCTCTAGTCTTGTCTTCTCTTTTGTAGGAATTTCACGACGTTTTCCCCGACGGGCTACCTCCGGGACTACCCCCACTCCGGGGCATTGAGCACCGCATCGACCTCATCCCCGGAGCACGGCTTCCGAACAAAGCTCCCTACTGCATCAACCCCGAAGAAACCAAAGAAATACAAAGGCAAGTAAAGCATCTCATAGACCATGGACATGTGCGTGAAAGTTTGAGCCCTTGTGCCGTACCGGTCATTCTTGTGCCAAAACATGATGGTAGCTTTCGCATGTGCTCCGATTGTATACCTATCAATGCTATCACCATTCGCTATAGGTATCCCATTCCACGCCTAGATGATATGCTTGATGAACTTAGTGGTGCCACTATCTTTTCCAAAATTGATCTTAAGAGTGGTTACTATCAAATCCGCATACAAGAGGGTGATGAATGGAAAACCGCCTTCAAAACCAAGTTTGGTTTGTATGAGTAGTTAGTCATGCCTATGGGTCTCTCGGAGGCACCAGGTACTTTTATGCGCCTTATGAATCATGTCTTTCGCCCTTACATTGGTATATTTGTTGTGGTTTACTTCGATGGCATTCTTGTGTTTAGCAAATCTATCAAAGAGCATGTCACCCATGTCTGCACCATTTTGCAAACTCTTAGAAAAGAGCGCCTCTATGCTAATATGGAGAAATGCCTTTTTGGTGTTGATAAGCTCGTTTTCTTGGGTTTTGTTGTTTCTTCTAAGGGTGTTCATGTTGATGAGTCCAAGATCAATGCTATTAAGACTTGGCCGCAACCAACCAACTTGCATCAAGTGCGTAGTTTTCTTGGCCTTGCGGGTTTCTATCGTCGCTTTGTGAAGGATTTTAGCACCATTGCTTCGCCTTTACATGCTTTGAGCAAGAAGAATGTGCCTTTTGTTTGGGGACCATCCCAAGATACCGCATTCAATGAGCTTAAGAATTTGCTTACTCATGCTCCCGTGCTTGCTTTACCCAACTTCGACAACACTTTTGAGATTCATTGCGATGCTAGTGGTAATGGCATAGGCGGTGTGTTAACGCAAGAGAAGCGCCCCATAGCTTACTTTAGTGAGAAACTTTCCGGAGCGCAACTCAATTACCCCATCTATGACAAAGAGCTATATGCTTTAGTCTGCGTTTTGCATGAATGGGAACATTACCTTCGTCCCCATGAGTTTATCATTCATACCGATCATGAGACTCTCAAGTATCTTAAGGGCCAAACCAAGTTGAACAAGCATCATGCTAAGTGGAGTGAATTTATTGAGTCTTTTCCTTATGTCATCAAGTACATCAAGGGTAAAGAAAACATCGTAGCGGATGCTCTTTCCCGCATATGCATGCTTGTTACACAACTTGAGTTAGATGTCATTGGCTTCGAGCATATCAAAGACTTGTATGAGCATGATGCAACTTTTGCTACTCCTTATGCCAAGTGTTTGTCGCACACCTCTTGGGAACGCTATTACATCAAAAATGGATATCTTATGCGAGCTAACAAACTTTGCATCCCCGAGTCTTCTCTTCGTTTGTTGCTTTTGCAGGAATCTCATGGAGGAGGCTTAATGGGACATTTCGGACGCGACAAGACGTTCGCCACGCTCTCGAAGAACTACTTTTGGCCCAAGATGTTTCGGGACGTCAATCGTTTCACCAACCGATGCTCTACATGTCGCAAAGCTAAGTCCAAAGCTCAATCTCATGGCCTCTATATGCCTCTACCAATTCCATACCAACCATGGGAAGACATTAGCATGGACTTTGTACTTGGTTTGCCTAGGACTCGAAATGGGAAAGATTCCATATTTGTCGTTGTGGACCGTTTCTCTAAAATGGCACATTTCATTCCTTGCAACAAGATAGACGATGCTTCACATGTTGCTAATCTCTTTTGTAGGGAAATATTGCGTCTACATGGTGTGCCAAAGACTATCGTCTCGGACCGCGGTATCAAGTTCCTTAGCTACTTTTGGAATACCCTATGCGCCATGCTCGGAATCAAGCTACTCTTCTCCACGGCTTACCATCCTCAAACCAACGGCCAAACGGAGGTGACCAACCACACACTCTCCTCTCTACTTCGAGTACTCATCAAGAAGAACATTAAGGAGTGGGAGGAGTGCCTACAACCGAGCAAGACACTCAACAACCGGAAAGTCTCCCTTCGAGGTCGTCTACGGATTCAACCCATTGTCACCATTGGACATTTTTCCTCTACCACTCCAAGAGCGCATCAATTTGGACGCAAGTGCGCGTGTGACACATCTCAAGAAGGTGCATGAAGATACAAGAAACACCATCGAGCGCCAAGTTCAACGCCTTGCGACCAAGCTCAACTTCAACAAGCAACCTATGGTCTTCAACATTGGTGATCTCGTGTGGCTACACCTTTGCAAGGACCACTTTCCACAAGAACGCGAGTCCAAGCTTCGACCACGAGCGGATGGACCCTTCAAGGTGCTTGCACACTACAATGACAATGCTTACAAGATCGACCTCCCGCGCGACAAGTACAATGTGAACGACATCTTCAATGTCAAAGATCTCTCTCCCTTCCATGGTGATGAAGAATTCCATCCGAGGACAGATCTTCCCCAAGGTAGGGGAGATTATGCGGAGCATCCCACGATCATCCCCATGGCCACCACCTCAACTATCCAAGCTCCAAGTGGACCCACGACAAGGGCTAGGGCGTGTGCTATTCAATCCGAGGTGACATCCTTCCTACTTGAGTTTCCCTCATCTTCAAGTGAGACATGGCTACTGCCTAAGTCCAATATGCTATGTGTGATCAGGTACAATGCTCAAGACATGGAGTCGAGGGCTGAAGAAGAAGAGACAGGCGTCAACACTCTGGACCGCCCGGAACCTCCGGCCAAAGCCCGGAACTTCCGGCCCCCGGACCCTCCGGCCGACCCTGAGCTTCCGGCCTCCGACGTCTTCGACCAGCCCAAGTGTGCCAACTCTCTGGTTAGCCCGGATCCCGTCCCGGACCTTCCGGCACCCGGAACCCCCGGCCAGCCCGGACCTTCCGGCCCCCGGATGCCAACCCAGCTCCACCCGCGCCAACTCTCTGGTTAGGCCGAACCCTCCCCGGAACCTCCGGCGCCCGGAACTTCCAGTTTCGCCCGGAACTTCCGGCCCTGCCTGCGCAGTGACTTGGGCCGAGGCACGCGTACCCTTTCGTCACTTAGACTATAAATACTCTTCACCTACCTACGTTCTAGGGTTAGCAAAGAGATAGCTCATATTTGTGTGAGAGCTTTGCTCATCCACTTGGTTACCTTCTCCTCGGAGATCGCACCTCCTCGGAGAAGATTCCCCAAGTGGATTCAAGACCCCTCTTTAGGGAAGAACATCAAGACCTCCTCATGGAGAAGACCGGTTACCGTGTATCGTCCTTAGTTGTCCGTGGACCGTGTATCGTTCTATGTATCCGAGGATCTAGCATATGTGTGACTATCTTGTTGGTTTGAGTGTTCCTCTCATATTTCCCTTGTGTTTCCCTTGTTTTCCCCTTTGTGTTCTTCGTGTTCATTGCGGGATTCCGCTCCTTTCGTGAAAGATCGGGCGATTAGGGTTCTACGCTACATCAAGTAGCTATGTGTTTGATCTCTCTCTCTCTCTCTCTCTCGTGTTCTTGAGATGATACGATCTTGATGTATCACGAGCTTTGCTATTATACTTGGATCTTATGATGTTTCTCCCCCTCTACTCTCTTGTAATGGATTGAGTTTTCCCTTTGAAGTTATCTTATTGGATTGAGTCTTCAAGGATTTGAGAACACTTGATGTATGTCTTGCGTGGGATAATCATGGTGACAATGGGTTATTCTATTGATTCACTTGATGTATGTTTTGGTGGTCAACTTGCGGGTTCGACCCATGAACCTATGCATAGGGGTTGGCACATGTTTTCGTCTTGACTCTCCGGTAGAAACTTTGGGGCACTCTTTGAAGTACTTTGTGTTGGTTTGAATAGATGAATTTGAGATTGTGTGATGCATATCGTATAATCATACCCACGGATACTTGAGGTGACATTGGAGTATCTAGGTGACATTAGGGTTTTGGTTGATTTGTGTCTTAAGGTGTTATTCTAGTACGAACTCTATGATATATCGATCAGAAAGGATAACTTTGAGGTGGTTTCATACCCTACCATAATCTCTTCGTTTGTTCTCCGCTATTAGTGACTTTGGAGTGACTCTTTGTTGCATGTTGAGGGAAAGTTATGTGATCCAATTATGTTATTATTGTTGAGAGGACTTGCACTAGTGAAAGTATGAACCCTAGGCCTTGTTTCCTAGCATTGCAATACCGTTTTTTCTCACTTTTATCATTAGTTACCTTGCTGTTTTTATATTTTCAGATTACAAAAACCTATATCTACCATCCATATTGCACTTGTATAACCATCTCTTCGCCGAACTAGTGCACCTATACAATTTACCATTGTATTGGGTGTGTTGGGGACACAAGAGACTCTCTGTTATTTGGTTGCAGGGTTGCTTGAGAGAGACCATCTTCATCCTATGCCTCCCATAGATTGATAAACCTTAGGTCATCCACTTGGAAGTTTGCTACTGTCCTACAAACCTCTGCACTTGGAGGCCCAACAATCTCTACAAGAAGAAGGTTGTGTAGTAGACATCAAGCTCTTTTTTGGCGCCATTGCCAGGAAGGTGAGTGCTTGAAGGTATATCTTTAGATCTTGCAATCGAATCTTTTTGTTTCTTGTTTTAGCACTAGCTTAGTTTATAAAAGAAAACTACAACAAATGTAATTGAGTTTACCTCATACGCTTCATCTTTTTAATATATTTTGTGAGTACAATGGAAAGGAAAATTGTGCTCAAGTACTAGAAGAAGAATTACATAAAATGCTTGGCATAAAATATTTGAATGATGAGCATGATTGCAATGTTGTTAGTATGAATTCTTTGAATACCTATGATGCTAATGATATGCAAAGCCACAAGCTTGGGGATGCTATGTTTGATGAAGATAATATTTTTTGTCCCCCAAGTTTTGATGAGCAAATTTATTATGATGAAAGCATCCGTCCTATCTATGATGATTATTGTGATGACACGTATGCTATAAAGAATAATGATATCCATGAAACTTGTCATCGTGATTTTAACTTTCAATTGGATTATGCCTCACATGATAGCTATTTTCTTGAGTTTGTTCCCACTACTATTCATGAGAGGAATTTTGCTTATGTGGAGAGTAGTAAATTTTCTATGCTTGTAGATCATGAAAATGATGCTTTAGGTGTTGGTTATATTGTTGAATTCATTCATGATGCTACTGAAAATTATTATTAGGGAGGAATATATGCTTGTAGGAATTGCAATAATATCAAGTTTCCTCTCTGTGTGTTGAAAATCTTGAAGTTATCCTTGTTTTACCTTCCTATGCAAGTTGATTCTTGTTCCCACAAGTTGTTTGCTCACAAAATCCCTATGCATAGGAATTGGGTTAGACTTAAATGTGCTAGTCATATTCTTCATGATGCTCTCCTTATGTATCAATTCTTATCTTTTATAGGAGCATCATTGAAATCATCATGCCTAGCTAGGGGCGTTCAACGATAGCGCTTGTTGGGAGGCAACCCAATTTTATTTTTTCCCTTGCTTTTTGCTCCTGTTTAGTAATAAATTAATCATCTATCCTCAGTTATGATTGTATTTTTTATGTTTTAATTAGTGTTTGTGCCAAGTAAAGCCTTTAGGATCTTCTTGGGTGATTGTTATTTGATCTTGCTGTAAAAAACAGAAAGTATGCGCTCATGAGAATAATTTTAATTTCGTACCAGAGAGCGATAAAATACCAATTCCAACTGCAGTAGATCAATAAACAAATTTCCTAGGACTTACTAATTTCTCCGGATTTTTGGGGTTCCAGAAGTATACGTTTGATACAGATTACTACAGACTGTTCTGTTTTTGACAGATTCTGTTTTCATCGTGTTGTTTTCTTATTTTGATGAATCTATGAGTAGTATCGGAGGGTATGAACCATAGAGAAGTTGTAATACAGTAGATATTACACCAATATGAATTTATAATGAGTTCATTACAGTACCTTATGATGGTGATTTGCTTTCTTATACTAACGGAGCTTACGAGTTTTCTGTTAAGTTTTGTGTTGTGAAGTTTTCAAGTTTTGGGTAAAGATTCGATGGACTATGGAATAAGGAGTGGCAAGAGCCTAATATTGGGGATGCCCAAGGCACCCCAAAGGTAATATTCAAGGACAACCAAGAGCCTAAGCTTGGGGATGCCCCAGAAGGCATCCCCTCTTTCGTCTTTGTTCATCGGTAACTTTACTTGGAGCTATATTTTTATTCACCACATGATATGTGTTTTGCTTGGAGCATCAATTTATTTTGTTAGGATTTTCTTGCTGTTATTTAGAACAATGTTTTGCATCTTTTATTTCAATGAAAGTGGCATTGATAGCCTTTACCATGTCTATTTTACAAGTCTTCATGTTGCTGTTTGAAAACAGAAAGTTTACCGCTGTTGCAATAATTCCCTAGAAAAGTCAGAATGTGATAAAATGTTGAAACCTTTTGCATATTAAGATCTGATAAATTTAATACATTGGGAATTTTATTTCATAATTTTTGGAGCTAGGGAAGTATGGAACTTGCTGCACTCTTTACAGACTGTCCTGTTTAGGCAGATTGCTGTTATGTTTGCATTGTTTGCATATGTTTGCTTCTTTAATGATTCTATTTGAGGATAGGACTATTAAATATGCAGAGGCATTTAGTATGCAATGTTTAATAATAATTTTAGTGATTTTCTATAGTAGAGTATGATAAGGTTTTTGCATTGGTTTATACTAACTTATCTCACGAGTCCTTCTTGAGTTTTGTGTGGATGAAGCTTTTGAGATTTAGGGAGACCGTGATATGAGAGGAATTAAGGAGACACAAAAGCTCAAGCTTGGGGATTCCCAAGGCATCCCAAGATAATATTTCAAGAAGTCTCAAGCGTCTAAGCTTGGGGATGCCCCGGTTGGCATCCCGCCTTTCTTCTTCAACAACTATCGGTTAGTTTCGGTTGATCCTAAGTTTTTGCTTCTTCACATGATGTTTGCCATTCTTAGAATGTAATTTTATTTTGTTTTGCTTTCTGTTTGAATAAAATACCAAGATCTGAAATTCTTAAATGTTAGAGAGTCTTCACATAGTTGGATAATTATTCGAGTACTCATTGATCTTCACTCATATCTTTCAAAGTAGTTTGTTGTTGCTCTAGTGCTTCACTTATATCTCTTTTTATAGCACGATGGTGGTTTTATTTTATAGAAATAATTGATCTCCCATGCTTCACTTATATTATTTTGAGAGTCCTAAATAGCATGGTAATTTTCTTTGGTTATGAATTTAGTCCTAATATGATGGGCATCCAAGAGGGATATAATAAAAACTTTCATATAAAGTGCATTGAATACTAAGAGAAGTTTGATACTTGATAATTGTTTTGAGATATGGAGATGGGGATATTAGAGTCATGCTAGTTGAGTAGTTGTGAATTTTAGAAATACTTGTGTTGAATTTTGTGATTTCCGTAGCATGCACGTATGGTGAACCGTTATGTGATGAAGTCGGAGCATGATTTATTTATTGATTGTCTTCCTTATGAGTGGCGGTCGGGGATGAGTGATGGTCTTTTCCTACCAATCTATCCCCCTAGGAGCATGTACATAGTACTTTGTTTCGATAACTAATAGATTTTTGCAATAAGTATGTGAGTTCTTTATGACTAATGTTGAGTCCATGGATTATACGCACTCTCACCCTTCCACCATTGCTAGCCTCTCTAGTACCGCGCAACTTTCACCGGTACCATATCTCCCACCATTACCTTCCTCAAAACAGCCACCATATCTATCTATTGATGGGCATCTCCATAGCCCATTGATACGCCGAGTTGATGTGAGACTATCTTCTCCTTTTTGTCTTCTCCACAACCACTATTCTATTCCACCTATAGTGCTATGTCCATGGCTCACGCTCATGTATTGCGTGAAGATTGAAAAATTTTGAGAACATCAAAAGTGTGAAACAATTGCTTGTCTTGTCATCGGGGTTGTACATGATTTAAATATTTTTGTGGTGAATATGGAGCTTAGCCAGACTATATGATTTTGTATGGATAACTTTCTTTGGCCATGTTACTTTGAGAAGACATGATTGCTTTGTTAGTATGCTTGAAGTATTATTATTTTTATGTCAATATTAAACTTTTGTCTTGAATCTTATGGATCTGAATATTCTTGCCACAATAAATAATTACATGGATAAATATGTTAGGTAGCATTCCACATCCAAAATTCTGTTTTTATCATTTACCTACTCGAGGACGAGACGGAATTAAGCTTGGGGATGCTGATACGTCTCCAACGTATCTATAATTTTTGATTGTTCCATGCTATTATATTATCAACCTTGGATGTTTTATATGCATTTATATGCTATTTTATATGATTTTTGGGACTAACCTATTAACCTAGAGCCCAATGCCAATTTCTGTTTTTTCCTTGTTTTAGAGTATCGTGGAAAAGGAAAATCAAACGGAGTCCAATTGACCTGAAACTTCACGGAACTTATTTTTGGACCAGAAGAAGCCCATGGAGTATCGGAGATGGACCAGGAGAGTCCCGGGCTGCCCACGAGGGTGGGGCGCGCCCACACCCCTAGGTGCGCCCTCCTGCCTCGTGGACAGCCCGGAGATCCACCGACGTACTTCTTCCTCCTATATATGCCCATATACCGTAAAAACTTTGGGGAGCGGAATAGATCGGGAGTTCCGCCGCTGCAAGCCTTTGTAGCCACCGAAAACCAATCGGGACCTTGTTCCGGCACCCTGCCAGAGGGGGAATCCCTCTCCGGTGGCCATCTTCATCATCCCGGCACTCTCCATGACGAGGAGGGAGTAGTTCTCCCTCGGGGCTGAGGGTATGTACCAGTAGCTATGTGTTTGATCTCTCTCTCTCATGTTCTTCAGGTGATACGATCTTGATGTATCGCGAGCTTTGCTATTATAGTTGGATCTTATGATGTTTCTCCCCCTCTACTCTCTTGTAATGGATTGAGTTTTCCCTTTGAAGTTATATTATCGGATTGAGTCTTTAAGGATTTGAGAACACTTGATGTATGTCTTGCGTGGGATAATCGTGGTGACAATGGGGTATTATATTGATTCACTTGATGTATGTTTTGGTGATCAACTTGCGGGTTCCGCCCATGAACCTATGCATAGGGCCTGGCACACGTTTCCGTCTTGACTCTCCGGTAGAAGCTTTGGGGCACTCTTTGAAGTACTTTGTGTTGGTTTGGATAGATGAATCTGAGATTGTGTAAATGCATATCGTATAATCATACCCACGGATACTTGAGGTGACATTAGGGTTTTGGTTATTTGTGTCTTAAGGTGTTATTCTAGTACGAACTCTATGATAGATCGATCAGAAAGGATAACTTTGAGGTGGTTTCGTACCCTACCATAATCTCTTCGTTTGTTCTCCGCTATTAGTGACTTTGGAGTGACTCTTTGTTCCATGTTGAGGGAAAGTTATGTGATCCAATTATGTTATTATTGTTGAGAGGACTTGCACTAGTGAAAGTATGAACCCTATGCCTTGTTTCCTAGCATTGCAATACCGTTTGTGCTCACTTTTATCATTAGTTACCTTGCTGTTTTTAAATTTTCAGTTTACAAAAACCTATATCTATCATCCATATTGCACTTGTATCACCATCTCTTCGCCGAACTAGTGCACCTATACAATTTACCATTGTATTGGGTGTGTTGGGGACACAAGAAACTCTCTGTTATTTGGTTGCAGGGCTGCTTGAGAGAGTCCATCTTCATCCTACGCCTCCCACGGATTGATAAACCTTAGGTCATCCACTTGAGGGAAATTTGCTACTGTCCTACAAGCCTCTGCACTTGGAGGTCCAACAACGTCTACAAGAAGAAGGTTGTGTAATAGACATCATCTGCCGCCGAGGAATAGATGGGACTGCCCCTGATGTCTACTACACAACCTTCTTCTTGTAGACGTTTTTGGGCCTCCAAGTGCAGAGGTTTGTAGGACAGTAGCAAATTTCCCTCAAGTGGATGAACTAAGGTTTATCAATCCGTAGGAGGTGTAGGATGAAGATGGTCTCTCTCAAGCAACCCTCCAACCAAATAACAAAGAGTCTCTTGTGTCCCCAACACACCCAATACAATGGTAAATTGTATAGGTGCACTAGTTCGGCGAAGAGATGGTGATACAAGTGGTATATGGATGGTAGATAAAGGTTTTTGTAATATGTAAATATAAAAACAGCAAGGTAACTAATGATAAAAGTGAGTGTAAACGGTATTGCAATGCGTTGAAACAAGGCCTGGGGTTCATACTTTCACTAGTGCAAGTTCTCTCAACAATAATAGCATAATTGGATCACATAACTATCCCTCAACACGCAACAAAGAGTCACTCCAAAGTCACTAATAGCGGAGAACAAACGAAGAGATTATGGTAGGTTACGAAACCACCTCAAAGTTATTCTTTCCAATCAATCCGTTGGGCTATTCCTATAAGTGTCACAAAAAGCCCTAGAGTTCATACTAGAATAACACCTTAAGACACAAATCAACCAAAACCCTAATGTCACCTAGATACTCCAATGTCACCTCAAGTATCTGTGGGTATGATTATACGATATGCATCACACAATCTCAGATTCATCTATTCAACCAACACATAGAACCTCAAAGAGTGCCCCAAAGTTTCTACCTGAGAATCACGACGAAAACGTGTGCCAACCCCTATGCATAAGTTCATGGGCGGAACCCGCAAGTTGGTCACCAAAACATACATCAAGTGAATCACGTGATATCCCATTGTCACCACAGATACGCACGGCAAGACATACATCAAGTGTTCTCAAATCTTTAAAGACTCAATCCGATAAGATAACTTCAAAGGGGAAACTCAATCCATTACAAGAGAGTAGAGGGGGAGGAGAAACATAAGATCCAACTATAATAGCAAAGCTCGCGATACATCAAGATCGTGCCAAATCAAGAACACGAGAGAGAGAGGGAGAGAGAGAGATCAAACACATAGCTACTGGTACATACCCTCAGCCCCGAGGGAGAACTACTCCCTCCTTGTCATAGAGAGCGTCGGGATGATGAAGATGTCCACCGGAGAGGGATTCCCCCTCCGGCAGGGTGCCGGAACAGGTCTAGACTGGCTTTCAGTGGCTACGGAGGCTTCTGGCGGCGGAACTCCCGATCTATTGTGCTCCCTAGGGTATATGGAGATATATAGGCGGAAGAAGTATGTCAGGGGGGCACGAGGGGCCCACGAGGGTGGAGGTCACACCCAGGGGGGTGGGCGCGCCCCCTGCCTCGTGGCCTCCTTGTAGATCCCCTGACGTGCACTCCAAGTCTTCTGGGCTTCTTCTGATCCAAAAATAAGTTCCGTGAACTTTCAGGTCAATTGGACTCTGTTTGGTTTTCCTTTTCTGCGATATTCTAAAACAAGGTAAAAAAAGAAACTGGCACTAGGCTCTGGGTTAATAGGTTAGTCCCAAAAATAATATAAAAGTGTATAATAAAGCCAAATAATGTCCAAAACAAAAGATAATATAGCATGGAGCAATCGAAAATTATAGATACGTTGGAGCCGTATCAGCATCCCCAAGCTTAATTCCTGCTTGTCCTCGAGTAGGTAAATGATAAAAACAGAATTTTTGATGTGGAATGCTACTTGGCATAATTTCAATGTAATTCTTCTTAATTGTGGCATGAATATTCAGATCTGAAAGACTGAAGATAAAAGTTCATATTGACATAAAAATAATAATAGTTCAAGCATACTAACTAAGCAATTATGTCTTCTCAAAATAACATGGCCAAAGAAAGTTCATCCCTACAAAATCATACAGTTTAGTCATGCTCCATTTTCGTCACACAAGAATGCTCTCATCATGCACAACCCCGATGACAAGCCAAGCAATTGTTTCATACTTTAGTAATCTCAAACCTATAAACTTTCACGCAATATATGATGATGGGGGTTATGTGGAGAAGACAAAAGGGAGAAAGTCTCACATCAACGAGGCTAATCAATGAGCTATGGAGATGCCCATCGCTTGATGTTAATGCAAGGAGTAGGGATTACCATGCAACGGATGCACTAGAGCTATAAATGTATGAAAGCTCAACAAAAGAAACTAAGTGGGTGTGCATCCAACTTGCTTGCTCACGATGACCTAGGGCACTTGAGGAGGCCCATTGTTGGAATATACAAGCCAAGTTCTATAATGAAAATCTCCCACTAGTGTATGAAAGTGACAAAACAAGAGACTCTCTATCATGAAGATCATGGTGCTACTTTGAAGCACAAGTGTGGCAAAGGATAGTAACATTGTCCCTTCTCTCTTTTTCTCTCATTTTTTGGGCCTTCTCTTTTTTTATGGCCTTTCTCTTTTTTTGAGGGCCTTCTCTTTTTTATGGCCTTTCTCTTTTTTTCACTTGGGACAATGCTCTAGAAAATGATGATCATCACACTTCTATTTATTTACAACTCAATGATTACAACTTGATACTAGAACAAAGTATGACTATATATGAATGCCTCCAGCGGTGTACCGGGATTGCGATGAATCAAGAGCGACATGTATAAAAAATTATGAATGGTGGCTTTGCCACAAATACGATGTCAGCTACATGATCATGCAAAGCAATATGACAATGATGATGCGTGTCATAATAAATGGAACGGTGGAAAGTTGCATGGCAATATATCTCAGAATGGCTATGGAAATGCCATAATAGGTAGGTATGGTGGCTGTTTTGAGGAAGATATAAGGAGGTTTATGTGTGAAGGAGCGTATCATATCACGGGGTTTGGATGCACCGGCGAAGTTTGCACCAACTCTCAATGTGAGAAAGGGAATGCACTGTACCGAAGAGGCTAGAAATGATGGAAGGGTAAGGGTGCGTATAATCCATGGACTCAACATTAGTCATAAAGAACTCACATACTTATTGAAAAAAAACTACAAGTCATAAAAACGTCGGCACTACGCGCATGCTCCTAGGGGGATAGATTGGTAGGAAAAGACCATCGCTCGTCCCCGACCACCACTCATAAGGAGGACAATCAAATAACACCTCATGTTTCAAATTTGTTACATAATGTTTACCATACGTGCATGCTACGAGACTTGCAACCTTCAACACAAGCACTTCTCAAATTCACAACTACTCAACTAGCACGACTTTGATATTATTACCTCCATATCTCAAAACAATCATCAAGCATCAAACTTCTCTTAGTATTCAAAACACTCATAGGAAAAATTTTACTAATCTTGAATACCTAGGATATTATGATTATTTAAGCAAATTACCATGTTATTTAAGACTCTCAAAATAATCTAAGTGAATCATGAGAGATCAATATTTTCTATAAAACAAATCCACCGCCGTGCTCTAAAAGATATAAGTGAAGTACTAGAGCAAAAGACAAACTAGTCCGAAAGATATAAGTGAAGATCAATGAGTAGTTGAATAATTATGCAACTATGTGAAGACTCTCTAACATTTAATAATTTCATATCTTGGTATTTTATTCAAACATCAAGCAAATAAAATGACGCTCCAAGCAAAACACATATCATGTGGTGAATAAAAATACAACTCCAAGTAAAGTTACCGATGAACGAAGACGAAAGAGGGGATGCCTTCCGGGGCATCCCCTAGCTTAGGCTTTTGTATGTCCTTGAATTTTACCTTGGGGTGCCTTGGGAATCCCCAAGCTTAGGCTCTTGCCACTCCTTATTCCATAGTCCATCGAATCTTTACCCAAAACTTGAAAACTTCACAACACAAAACTCAACAGAAAACTTATAAGCTCCGTTAGTATAAGAAAATAAATCACCACTTCAAGGTACTGTAATGAACTCATTATTTACTTATATTGGTGTTAAATCTACTGTATTCCAACTTCTCTATGGTTTATAAACTATTTTACTAGCCATAGATTCATCAAAATAAGTAAACAACACACGAAAACAGAATCTGTCAAAAACAGAACAGTCTGTAGTAATCTGGTTCAAACATATACTTCTGGAACTCATAAAATTCTCAAATAAATTTCTGGACCTGAGGAATTTATATATTAATCATCTGCAAAAATAATTAACTAAATATCACTTTCCAAATAAAAATGGCAGCAATTCTCGTGAGAGCTAAAGTTTATGTTTTTTACAGCATGATCAACAAGACTTTCCCCAAGTCTTCACAAAGGTTCTACTTGGCACAAACACTAATTAAAAGCATAAAACCACATCTAAACAGAGGATAGATAAATTATTTATTACTAAACAGGAACAAAAAGCAAGGAATAAAAATAAAATTGGGTTGCCTCCCAAGAAGCGCTATCGTTTAACGCCCCTAGCTAGGCATGATGATTTCAATGATGCTCACAAAAAAGATAAGAATTGAAACATAAAGAGAGCATCAAGAAGAATATGACTAGCACATTTAAGTCTAACCCACTTCCTATGCATAGGGATTTTGTGATAAAACAACTTGTGGGAACAATAATCAACTTGCATAGGAAGGCAAAACAAGCATAACTTCAAAATTTTAAGCACATAGAGAGGAAACTTGATATTATTGTGATTCCTACAAGAATATGTTCTCCCCTCATAATAATTTTCAGTAGCATCATGAATGAATTCAACAATATAACCAGCACCTAAAGCATTCTTTTGATGATCTACAAGCATATAAATTTTATTACTCTCCACATAAGCAAATTTTCTCATTCGGAATAGTGGGAGTATCATAAGAAACTCGAATACTATAAATTGTTTCCACATTAAAAGAGTAATTTCAGAAAAGGGGTAACCATAATCATGACAAGTTTTATAAATATAATCAATACTTTTTATAGCATAAGTATCATCACAATAATCATCATAAGTAGGAGGCATGCTATCATCATTATAAATTTGCATATCAAAACTTGGGAGACTAAAAATATCATCTTCATTAAACGTAGCATCCCCAAGCTTGGGACAAACATTAATTGCAGAAAATATATTCTCGAAAACATCATCTTCATCAAACATAGCATCCCCAAGCTTGGGCCTTTTCATATCATAAGCATAATCACTCTCATCATTAATAGTATGGATAGCACCAATAGTATAGCAATTATCATATTCTTCCAAGCAAGTGCCAAAAAGATTTTCAAGATCATAAGAAGTATCATTTATCTTCCACAATTATATTTTCATGAGGCACAATAGTAATAGGAGCTGCATTATTTGGGAGAAATATATTTTTACCTCTCTTACTTTTTCTTTTCTTCTTCTTCACCACATCATGTGTGGGTTCAATCCTCTTTTTGGAGCTCCTTATTAATGAGATTGGTTGAATAGGAGGCTCCTCCTCGTTACCTTATTCATCATAAGAAATAATAGGAGGGTATTGGGAAGTCTCTTCCCTTTCATTAGTATTCTCTTCATCTTCTATTTGTTTTATTTTCTTTATGTAGTTGGCAATATAAGGATTTTCAATACAATTCACCGCACAATACATATAAATTTTCTCTAGATCAAAATCAAGGAATCTATCAAGATTAAACTTTGGAATACCCTTAGTTATACGTTTCATTTCCTTATACTCCAAAAGAAGACTAAGCTCTTTATGATGCTCAACGGTAATCAAATTATCACAATTTTTGGATACGATTCGGTCATGAAACAATTTGCATTGGAGATTTAAATGACCATTTTCATTGCAAAGTTCACAAGGGGCGTGAAAAATATTGAATTTTTCAACACAAACATCAAGACTTTCTTGCAACAATTTAGTTTCTAAATACTTATGCCTCTTGCAATATCTATCTTCCCTATTTGGTGTATACTTGCAAATCCAATGCACTCCACAAAAGTTGACATGTTTATAGGAGACATTTTCATCATAACTAGTGCAATCATCATTAGTACTATGGATATTCAAGGAGTTCATACTAGAAACATTGCAATCATGCTCATCATTCAAAGATTTAGTGCCAAACATTTTAATGCATTCTTCTTCTAACACTTTAGCACAATTTTCCTTTCCATCATACTCACGAAAGATATTAAAAAGATGAAGCATATGAGACAAACTCAATTCCATTTTTTAGTTTTCTTTTTATAAACTAACTAGTGCTAAAACAAGAAACAAAAAGACTCGATTGCAAGATCAAAAGATATACCTTCAAGCAGTCACCTCCCCGGCAACGGCGCCAGAAAAGAGCTTGATGTCTACTACACAACCTTCTTCTTGTAGACGTTGTTGGGCCTCCAAGTGCAGAGGTTTGTAGGACAATAGAAAATTTCCCTCAAGTGGATGACCTAAGGTTTATCAATCCGTAGGAGGCGTAAGATGAAGATGGTCTCTCTCAAGCAACCCTGCTACCAAATAACAAAGAGTCTCTAGTGTCCCAAACACACCCAATACAATGGTAAATTGTATAGGTGCACTAGTTAGGCGAAGATATGGTGATACAAGTGGTATATGGATGGTAGATAAAGGTTTTTGTAATCTGAAAATATAAAAACAGCAAGGTAACTAATGATAAAAGTGAGTGTAAACGGTATTGCAATGCGTTGAAACAAGGCCCAGGGTTCGTACTTTCACTAGTGCAAGTTCTCTCAACAATAATAGCATAATTAGATCACATAACTATCCCTCAACATGCAACAAAGAGTCACTCCAAAGTCACTAATAGCGGAGAACAAACGAAGAGATTATGGTAGGGTACGAAACCACCTCAAAGTTATTCTTTCCAATCAATCCGTTGGGCTATTCCTATAAGTGTCACAAACAGCCCTAGAGTTCGTACTAGAATAACACCTTAAGACACAAATCAACGAAAACCCTAATGTCACCTAGATACTCCAATGTCACCTCAAGTATCCGTGGGTATGATTATACGATATGCATCACACAATCTCAGATTCATCTATTCAACCAACACATAGAACCTCAAAGAGTGCCCCAAAGTTTCTACCGGAGAATGACGACAACAACGTGTGCCAACCCCTATGCATAAGTTCATGGGCGGAACCCGCAAGTTGGTCACCAAAACATACATCAAGTGAATCACGTGATATCCCATTGTCACCACAGATACGCACGGCAAGACATATCGCAAGTGTTTTCAAATCTTTAAAGACTCAATCTGATAAGATAACTTCAAAGGGGAAACTCAATCCATTACAAGAGAGTAGAGGGGGAGGAGAAACATAAGGGCCAACTATAATAGCAAAGCTCGCGATACATCAAGATCGTGCCAAATCAAGAACACAAGAGAGAGATCAAACACATAGCTACTGGTACATACCCTCAGCCCCGAGGGAGAACTACTCCCTCCTCGTCATGGAGAGCGCCGGGATGATGAAGATGGCCACCGGAGAGGGATTCCCCCTCCAGCAGGGTGCCGGAACGGGTCTAGATTGGCTTTCGGTGGCTACAGAGGCTTCTGGCGGCGGAACTCCCGATCTATTGTGCTCCCCGATGTTTTTAGGGTATACGAAGATATATAGGCGGAAGAAGTACGACCAGGGGGCCACGAGGGGCCCACGAGGGTGGAGGGCGCGCCCACGAGGGTTGGCGCGCCCCCTGCCTCGTGGCCTCCTCATAGGTCCCCCGACGTGCACTCCAAGTCTTCTGGGCTTCTTCTGATCCAAAAATAAGTTCCATGAAGTTTCAAGTCAATTGGACTCCGTTTGGTTTTCCTTTTCTGTGATATTCTCAAACAAGGTAAAAACAGAAACTGGCACTGGGCTCTGGGTTAATAGGTTAGTCCCAAAAATAATATAAAAGTGTATAATAAAGCCCAATAATGTCCAAAACAAAAGATAATATAGCATGGAGCAATCAAAAATTATAGATACGTTGGAGACGTATCACCCCCCCCAAGCCCAATAGTCAGGCAGGTTGTGAATTGTCAGGAGGAGCTTAGGGTTGTCAGTATCTGCAGGTTGTGAATTGTGTTTTGTGTTGTGTATTTTGAGAGTACTTTTAGATATGAATGTCTTTTGAATTTCAGATTTGAAGTATTGAGCATATGAAGTTTTTTATGAATTCTAGACATCTATTTTTAGCACTTAAAAATGTAGTTTCATAGGAGTATAAAAGTGCAGACAATGTGATTCTCAGAGAGGAAACTGCAAGTTTCAGTTTCAGATAAGAAACTCCAAGTTCAGTTTCAGATAAGAAACTGCAACTTTCAGAGGCAGAGCATTCATATTAACACGGCCTTTTCAAATAGTGTTAATATCATGTTGGAAGTTTTATTCATGGTCGAAACTGGAACTACCAGCCAGTTAACATCATGTTGATCAACATTCATGCATAGCACATCTTCATATGATGCACAGTCAAAAAGATACGTTATTTTCAAAATGCCCATACAATGTCGAGTGTGCGAAAACAGAGAAAATGGGGGACGGAGTTTTGGCAAGTGTTGGATGTGGTGTGCGTAGATGACACTTAGGACCCACATGTCAATAAAGGCAGAGGCAAAAAATTTGGAGATATTTTCTCTGCACAGGTGGAATCAAACCCGGACGGAATAACTGTCGGGTATTGTCACTCGGCCACTAGGCTAGTTCAGTTGTTTCGTTACTAATAAGGCACTTCCTCAGGTGGTCGGATCTCCTCCTGCGTCTTTGTGCGCTCACCGCGACGCTGTTGTCTGCCATTGTGAACATGCTGAACAAACGAGAGGAATCTGGAGAGGACTGTACATGGAGAGGCGGACAGTCGGGACCCACCAGGTCTATGGCCGTACGCAAGCAAGTGCCTCATCGAAAAATACTTCCTCCTAATGCTATACTGACGTTGGGGCCCATGGGTTTGTCAACATAGTTACATTTTTTAGGTGCTTTAATGTAGTTACTATAGGAGATAAATTCACAACGAAGTTTGGGAGCTGGCAGGTATCATTTATTATCACTGGGGCAGCAAGTATCAGCTGGGTTTTGGGCTGCCCCGTCTAGGCTTTCTTTTTTAACATGCGTAGCCCACGACCTCGGATGGGAGGTCCATAGGCCTGTTTGTATTTTCTTGAGAGTCTTCATGTATCGACCGGCCTATGGACCTCCCATCTGAGGTTTTATTTTTCCTGAAACATCGGCAGCACAATTTATGTTTTTTCTTGAAGAAAACGCAGAGGTCTGTTCTATTTTTCTATATAAGAATAGGAACGCCTGGTCCAACTTATGTTTCCCTTCTAACTATATTATATATATTTAAATTATTTTATATGTTATTATATATTATTTTTATTGTCATCATATATTTAATAGATACATACATATGTAAGAAAACAATATCCCACATTTTATTAACTTATAAAAATAATTTTTAACAATAAAATCATGGATTTTTTTGGTAACGAAAATCCTGATGATTGTGTACAAAAGCTTGGTAAGATTTAAGGACCAATGTAATAATAAATCACTTATTATTTAAATATATATATATATATATATATATATATATAACAAAATGCTCAGCCCTTGTTTATTTTTTGATAACATTGCTGCGCCCACCCCAACATTATAATTAGAATCAGCCCAGCAAAATCGTGTATTTCGAGAAAGTGCAAATGGCATGTAATTTTTTAGGAAAAACATAAATGGGCCGCATGGACGCTACATTATTTGTTAACCCAGCCTAGCTAATGGACTGTAATTCAAAAAAAGATCAAATTGATTGTAAATTCTACCCCGCAAAAAAGACTGTAAATTCTGAAAAAATGGGTTGAATACGTGCCACATTTTTGGAGGCTGAAATGTGGGCCAATAGATCGAAGCCGTTGTTGTCAACTTAGTCAACAAATGATTCTGACATCGTTAGCCATTGGATTTGTTGGAAATATGCCCTAGAGGCAATAATAAAAGCATTATTATTATATTTCCTTGTTCATGATAATTGTCTTTATTCATGCTATAATTGTGTTATCCGGAAATCGTAATACATGTGTGAATAATAGACACCAACATGTCCCTAGTAAGCCTCTAGTTGACTAGCTCGTTGATCAACAGATAGTCATGGTTTCCTGACTATGGACATTGGATGTCATTGATAACGAGATCACATCATTAGGAGAATGATGTGATGGACAAGACCCAATCCTAAACATAGCACAAGATCGTATAGTTCGTTTGCTAGAGTTTTTCCAATGTCAAGTATCCTTTCCTTAGACCATGAGATCGTGTAACTCCCGGATGCCGTAGGAGTGCTTTGGGTGTACCAAACGTCACAACGTAACTGGGTGACTACAAAGGTATACTACAGGTATCTCCGAAAGTGTCTGTTGGGTTGACACGGATCAAGACTGGGATTTGTCACCCCGTATGACGGAGAGGTATCACTGGGCCCACTCGGTAATGCATCATCATTATGAACTCAAAGTGACCAAGTGTCTGGTCACGGTATCATGCATTACGGTACGAGTAAAGTGACTTGCCGGTAACGAGATTGAACGAGGTATTGGGATACCGACGATCGAATCTCGGGCAAGTAACATACCGATTGACAAAGGGAATTGTATACGGGGTTGCTTGAATCCTCGACATCGTGGTTCATTCGATGAGATCATCGAGGAACATGTGGGAGCCAACATGGGTATCCAGATCCCGCTGTTGGTTATTGACCGGAGAGCCGTCTCGGTCATGTCTACATGTCTCCCGAACCCGTAGGGTCTATACACTTAAGGTTCGGTGACGCTAGGGTTGTGAAGATATGTATATGCAGTAACACGAATGTTGTTAGGAGTCCCGGATAAGATCCCGGACGTCACGAGGATTTTCGGAATAGTCCGGAGGTAAATAATTATATATAGGAAGTGCTGTTTCGGCCATCGGGACAAGTTTCAGGGTCACCGGTATTGTACCGGGACCACCGGAAGGGTCACGGGGGTCCACCGGGTGGGGACACCCATCCTGGAGGGCCCCATGGGCCAAAGTGGGGAGGGGAACCAGCCCATAGTGGGCTGGTGTGCCCCCCTAGGCCCACCCCATGCGCCTAGGGTTGAAACCCTAGGGGTGGGGGGGCGCCCCACCTTGGCTTGGGGGCCACTCCAGCCCTGGCCGCCGCCCCCTAGGAGATCTCATCTCCTAGGGCCGGCGCCAACTAGGGGAGCCTATATATATGAGGGGGAGGGAGGGGGCAGCTATACCCTTGAGCCTTTGGCACCTCCCTCTCCCCTGCTACACCTCTCTCTCTCTCTCTCGCATAGTATACGGCGAAGCCCTGCTACTGTGACGCCCTGCATCCACCACCACGCCGTCATGCTGCTGGATCTTCATCAACCTCTCCTTCCCCCTTGCTGGATCAAGAAGGAGGAGACGTTACGCTGACCGTACGTGTGTTGAACACGGAGGTGCCGTCCGTTCGGCGCTAGGATCTCCGGTGATTTGGATCACGTCGAGTACGACTTCCTCATCCCCAATTCTTGAACGCTTCCGCACATGATCTACAAAGGTATGTAGATGCAATCCAATCACTCATTGCTAGATGAACTCATAGATGGATCTTGGTGAAACCGTAGGAAATTTTTTTCTGCAACGTTCCCCATCAGTGGCATCATGAGCTAGGTCTATGCGTAGTTCTTCTTGCGCGAGTAGAACACAATTTGTTGTGGGCGTAGATGTTGTCAACTTTCTTGCCGCTACTAGTCTTATCTTGCTTCAGCGGTATTGTGGGATGAAGCGGCCCGGACCAACCTTACACGTACGCTTACGTGAGACCGATTCCACCGACTAACATGCACTAGATGCATAAGGTGGCTGGCGGGTGTCTGTCTCTCCTACTTTAGTTGGAGCGGATTCGATGAAAAGGTCCCTTATGAAGGGTAAATAGAAGTTGACAAATCACGTTGTGGCTTTCACGTAGGTAAGAAAACGTTCTTGCTAGAACCCTAATGCAGCCACGTAAAACTTGCAACAACAATTAGAGGACGTCTAACTTGTTTTTGTAGCAAGTGTTTTGTGATGTGATATGGCCAAAGTTGTGATGAATGATGAATGATATATATGTGATGTATGAGATGTTCATGCTATTGTAATAGGAATCATGACTTGCATGTCGATGAGTATGACAACTGGCAGGAGCCATAGGAGTTGTCTTTATTTTTTGTATGACCTGCGTGTCATTGAGAAACGCCATGTAAATTACTTTACTTTATTGCTAAACGCGTTAGCCATAGTAGTAGACGTAATAGTTGGCGAGCAACTTCATGGAGACACGATGATGGAGATCATGATGATGGAGATCAGGGTGTCAAGCCGGTGACAAAATGATCATGGAGCCCCAAGATGGAGATCAAAGGAGCTATGTGATATTGGCCATATCATGTCACTATTATTATTTGATTGCATGTGATGTTTATCATGTTTTTGCATCTTGTTTACTTAGAAACGACGGTAGTAAATAAGATGATCCCTCATAATAATTTCAAGAAAGTGTTTCCCCTAACTGTGCACCGTTGCGACAGTTCGTAGTTTCGAAGCACCACGTGATGATCGGGTGTTAGATTCCAACGTTCACATACAATGGGTGTAAGACAGATTTACACATGCAAACACTTAGGTTGACTTGACGAGCCTAGCATGTACAGACATGGCCTCCGAACACAGAAGACCGAAAGGTCGAGCATGAGTCGTATAGAAGATACGATCAACATGAAGATGTTCACCGATGTTGACTAGTCCGTCTCACGTGATGATCGGACACGGCCTAGTTAACTCGGATCATGTTATACTTAGATAACTAGAGGGATGTTTATCTAAGTGGGAGCTCATTGAATGATTTGATTAGATGAACTTGATTATCATGAACTTAGTCTAAAATATTTACAATATGTCTTGTAGATCAAATGGCCAACGTAGTCCTCAACTTCAACGCGTTCCTAGAGAAAACCAAGCTGAAAGACGATGGCAGCAACTATACGGACTGGGTCTGGAACCCGAGGATCATCCTCATAGCTGCCAAGAAAGAATATGTCCTACAAGCACCGCTAGGTGACGCACCCATCCCATAGAACCAAGACGTTATGAATGCTTGGCAGACACGTGTTGATGACTACTCCCTCGTTCAGTGCGGCATGCTTTACAGCCTAGAGCCGGGGCTCCAAAAGCGTTTTGAGAGACATGGAGCATATGAGATGTTCGAAGAGCTGAAAATGGTTTTTCAAGCTCATGCCCGGGTCGAGAGAGATGAAGTCTCCAACAAATTCTTCAGCTGTAAGATGGAGGAAAATAGTTCTGTCAGTGAGCACATACTCACCATGTCTGGGTTACATAACCGCTTAACTCAGCTGGGAGTTAATCTCCCGGATGATGCAGTCATTGATAGAATCCTCCAGTCGCTTCCACCAAGCTACAAGAGCTTTGTGATGAACTTCAACATGCAGGGGATGGAAAAGACCATTCCTGAGTTGTTTTCAATGCTGAAATCTATGGAGGTAGAAGTCAAGAAGGAACATCAAGTGTTGATTGTGAATAAAACCACTAAGTTCAAGAAGGGCAAGGGTAAAAAGAACTTCAAGAAGGACGGCAAGGGAGTTGCCGCGCCCGGCAAGCAAGCTGCCGGAAAGAAGCCAAAGAATGGACCCAAGCATGAGACTGAGTGCTTTTATTGCAAGGGAAGTGGTCACTGGAAGCGGAACTGCCCCAAATACTTAGCGGACAAGAAGGCCGGCAAAACAAAAGGTATATGTGATATACATGTAATTGATGTGTACCTTACCAGTACTCGTAGTAGCTCCTAGGTATTTGATACCGGTGCGGTTGCTCACATTTGTAACTCAAAGCAGGGGCTGCGGAATAAGCGGAGACTGGCTAAGGACGAGGTGACAATGCGCGTCGGGAATGGTTCCAAGGTCAATGTGATCACCGTCGGCACGCTACCTCTACATTTACCTTCGGGATTAGTTTTAAACCTTAATAATTATTATTTAGTACCAGCTTTGAGCATGAACATTGTATCGGGATCTCGTTTGATTCGAGATGGCTACTCATTTAAATCCGAGAATAATGGTTGTTCTATTTATATGAGAGATATGTTTTATGGTCATGCTCCTATGGTGAATGGTTTATTCTTTATGAATCTCGAGCGTAATGCTACACATGTTCATAGTGTGAGTACCAAAAGATGCAAGATTGATAATGATAGTCCCACATACTTGTGGCACTGCCGCCTTGCTCACATAGGTGTCAAACGCATGAAGAAGCTCCATGCTGATGGACTTTTAGAGTCTCTTGATTACGAATCATTTGACACGTGCGAACCATGCCTCATGGGTAAAATGACCAAGACTCCGTTCTCAGGAACAATGGAGCGAGTAACCAACTTATTGGAAATCATACATACTGATGTGTGTGGTCCAATGAGTGTTGAGGCTCGCGGTGGCTACCGTTATGTTCTCACCCTCACTGATGACTTGAGTAGATATGGGTATATCTATTTGATGAAACACAAGTCAGAGACCTTTGAAAAGTTCAAGGAATTTCAGAGTGAGGTTGAGAATCAACGTGACAGGAAAATCATGTTCCTACGATCAGATCATGGAGGAGAATACTTGAGTCACGAATTTGGAACACACTTAAGAAAATGTGGAATAGTTTCACAACTCACGCCGCCTGGAACACCTCAGCGAAATGGTGTGTCCAAACGTCGTAATCGCACTCTATTAGATATGGTACGATCTATGATGTCTCTTACCGATTTACTGCTATCTTTTTGGGGCTATGATTTAGAGACTGCCGCATTCACTTTAAATAGGGCTCCGTCGAAATCCGTTGAGACGACACCGTATGAATTATGGTTTGGGAAGAAACCTAAGCTGTCGTTTCTAAAAGTTTGGGGATGCGATGCTTATGTCAAGAAACTTCAACCTGAAAAGCTCGAACCCAAGTCGGAAAAATGCGTCTTCATAGGATACCCTAAAGAAACTATTGGGTATACCTTCTACCTCAGATCCGAAGGCAAGATCTTTGTTGCCAAGAATGGATCCTTTCTAGAGAAAGAGTTTCTCTCGAAAGAAGTAAGTGGGAGGAAAGTAGAACTTGATGAAGTATTACCTCTTGAACCGGAAAATGGCGCAACTCAAGAAAATGTTCCTGAGGTGCCTGCACCAACTAGAGAGGAAGTTAATGATGATGATCAAGATACTTCTGATCAAGCTCCTACTGAAATTCGAAGGTCCACAAGGACACGTTCCGCACCAGAGTGGTACAGCAACCCTGTCTTGGAAATCATGTTTTTAGACAACGGTGAACCTTCGAACTATGAAGAAGCGATGGCGGGCCCAGATTCTGACTAATGGCTGGAAGCCATGAAATCCGAGATAGGATCCATGTATGAAAATGAAGTATGGACTTTGACTGACTTGCCTGATGATCGGCGGGCCATAGAAAATAAATGGATCTTTAAGAAGAAGACAGACGCGGATGGTAATGTGACCATCCATAAAGCTCGGCTTGTCGCTAAGGGTTATCGACAAGTTCAAGGGGTTGACTACGATGAGACTTTCTCACCGGTAGCGAAGCTGAAGTCTGTCCGAATTATGTTAGCAATTGCCGCATACTATGATTATGAGATATGGCAAATGGACGTCAAAATGGCATTCCTTAATGGTTTCCTTAAGGAAGAATTGTATATGATGCAGCCGGAAGGTTTTGTTGATCCTAAAAATGCTGACAAAGTGTGCAAGCTCCAACGCTCGATTTATGGGCTGGTGCAAGCATCTCGGAGTTGGAACATTCGCTTTGATGAGATGATCAAAGCGTTTGGGTTTACGCAGACTTATGGAGAAGCCTGCGTTAACAAGAAAGTGAGTGGGAGCTCTGTAGCATTTCTCATATTATATGTGGATGACACACTTTTGATGGGAAATGATATAGAACCCTTGGACAGCATTAAGGCCTACTTGAATAAGAGTTTTTCAATGAAGGACCTTGGAGAAGCTGCTTATATATTAGGCATCAAGATCTATAGAGATAGATCGAGACGCCTCATAGGTCTTTCACAAAGCACATACCTTGATAAGATATTGAAGAAGTTCAATATGGATCAGTCTAAGAAGGGGTTCTTACCTGTGTTACAAGGTGTGAAATTGAGCTCAGCTCAATGTCCGACCACGGCAGAAGATATAGAAGAGATGAGTGTCATCCCCTATGCCTCAGCCATAGGTTCTAATATGTACGCCATGATGTGTACCAGACGTGATGTAAACCTTGCCGTAAGTTTGGTAGGTACCAAAGTAATCCCGGCAAGGAACACTGGACAGCAGTCAAGAATATCCTAAAGTACCTGAAAAGGACTAAGTAAATGTTTCTCGTTTATGGAGGTGACGAAGAGCTCGTCGTAAAGGGTTACGTCGACGCTAGCTTCGACACAGATCTGGATGGCTCAAAGTCACAAACCGGATACGTGTATATTTTGAATGGTGGGGCAGTAAGCTGGTGCAGTTGCAAGCAGAGCGTTGTGGCGGGATCTACATGTGAAGCGGAGTACATGGCAGCCTCGGAGGCAGCACATGAAGCAATTTGGGTGAAGGAGTTCATCACCGACCTAGGAGTCATACCCAATGCGTCGGGGCCAATCAAACTCTTCTGTGACAACACTGGAGCCATTGCCCTTGCCAAGGAGCCCAGGTTTCACAAGAAGACAAGGCACATCAAGCGTCGCTTCAACTCCATTCGTGAAAATGTTCAAGATTGAGACATAGATATTTGTAAAGTACATACGGACCTGAATGTAGCAGATACGTTGACTAAACCTCTCCCTAGAGCAAAACATGATCAACACCAGAATTCAATGGGTGTTCGATTCATCACAATGTAACTAGATTATTGACTCTAGTGCAAGTGGGAGACTGTTGGAAATATGCCCTACAGGCAATAATAAAAGCATTATTATTATATTTCCTTGTTCATGATAATTATCTTTATTCATGCTATAATTGTGTTATCCGGAAATCGTAATACATGTGTGAATAATAGACACCAACATGTCCCTAGTAAGCCTCTAGTTGACTAGCTCGTTGATCAACAGATAGTCATGGTTTCCTGACTATGGACATTGGATGTCATTGATAACGAGATCACATCATTAGGAGAATGATGTGATGGACAAGACCCAATCCTAAACATAGCACAAGATCGTATAGTTCGTTTGCTAGAGTTTTTCCAATGTCCAGTATCCTTTCCTTAGACCAAGAGATCGTGTAACTCCCGGATGCCGTAGGAGTGCTTTGGGTGTACCAAACGTCACAATGTAACTGGGTGAATATAAAGGTATACTACGGGTATCTCCGAAAGTGTCTGTTGGGTTGACACGGATCAAGACTGGGATTTGTCACCCCGTATGACGGAGAGGTATCACTGGGCCCACTCGGTAATGCATCATCATTATGAGCTCAAAGTGACCAAGTGTCTGGTCACGGGATCATGCATTACGGTACGAGTAAAGTGACTTGCCGGTAACGAGATTGAACGAGGTATTGGGATACCGACGATCGAATCTCAGGCAAGTAACATACCGATTGACAAAGTGAATTGTATACGGGGTTGCTTGAATCCTCGACATCATGGTTCATCCGATGAGATCATCGAGGAACATGTGGGAGCCAACATGGGTATCTAGATCCCGCTGTTGGTTATTGACCGGAGAGCCGTCTCGATCATGTCTACATGTCTCCCGAACCCGTAGGGTCTACACACTTAAGGTTCGGTGACACTAGGGTTGTGAAGATATGTATATGCAGTAACCCGAATGTTGTTCGGAGTCCTGGATAAGATCCCGGACGTGACGAGGAGTTTCGGAATAGTCCGGAGGTAAAGAATTATATATAGGAAGTGCTGTTTCGGCCACCGGGACAAGTTTCGGGGTCACCGGTATTGTACCGGGACCACCGGAAGGGTCACGGGGGTCCACCGGGTGGGGCCACCCATCCCGGAGGGCCCCATGGGCCAAAGTGGGGAGGGGAACCAGCCCATAGTGGGCTGGTGCGCCCCCCTAGGCCCACCCCATGCGCCTAGGGTTGAAACCCTAGGGGTGGGGGGGCGCCCCACCTTGGCTTGGGGGCCACTCCAGCCCTGGCCGCCGCCCCCCTAGGAGATCTCATCTCCTAGGGCCGGCGCCCCCCTAGGGGAGCCTATATATATGAGGGGGAGGGAGGGGGCAGCTATACCCTTGAGCCTTTGGCGCCTCCCTCTCCCCTGCTACACCTCTCTCTCTTGCGTAGTATACGGCGAAGCCCTGCTGCTGTGACGCCCTGCATCCACCACCACACTGTCGTGCTACTGGATCTTCATCAACCTCTCCTTCCCCCTTGCTGGATCAAGAAGGAGGAGATGTTACGCTGATCGTACGTGTGTTGAACATGGAGGTGCCGTCCGTTCGGCGCTAGGATCTCCGGTGATTTGGATCACGTCGAGTACGACTTCCTCATCCCCAATTCTTGAATGCTTCCGCGCGTGATCTACAAAGGTATGTAGATGCAATCCAATCACTCGTTGCTAGATGAACTCATAGATGGATCTTGGTGAAATCGTAGGAAAATTTTTGTTTTCTGCAATGTTCCCCAACAGGATTTACATCCAACAACCGGCATCCATCTTCAATCTCTCGTCTTCTTCCTCCAGTGCCGCCGGGACCACCTGCTCCCGCCTCCTGCTGCTAGCAGCTCTGCTTAGCACGCTTCGTTGTGAAGCCCTACTCCACCGTTGGCCAGGCCGTCCCTCCACCCCTCCACACATCATGTTCTTCTCCACTGACTGCTGAACCACACCGCACCAGAACCAGTTAACTCTCGTACACCTCTCTGTCTGCGACTCTACTCACGCGTCTTCCCATCTCCGGCTCATTGCTGTCCGGGGCCTCGCCGTCGTCCACCACCTTGGATGCGCTCGGCGCAGAGTGGTCAACATGGTCAACGAACGACACCATCGGAAGTAGACTGCGCATGGAGAGGCTGACAGCTGGGTCCATGGCCGCACGCAAGGAAATGCCTCCTTATTATGCGCAACCTGCACTTGACAACTAGGACCTGCTACCTCTTGAGCACAGCGTTGGTTTTTCCCCAAAGAGGAAGGGATGATGCAGCAAAGTAGCGTTAGTATTTCCCTCAGTTTTTGAGAACCAAGGTATCAATCCAGTAGGAGGCTACGTGCGAGTCCCTCATACCTGCACAAAACAAATAAATCCTCGCAACCAACGCGATAAGGGGTTTTCAATCCCTACACGGCCACTTACGAGAGTGAGATTTGATAGATATGATAAGATAATATTTTTGGTATTTTTATGATAAAGATGCAAAGTAAAATAAAAGCAAAGGAAAAAAGCAAAGGAAAAACTAAGTATTGGAAGATTAATATAATGAAGATAGACTTGGGGGCCATAGGTTTCACTAGTGGCTTCTCTCGAGAGCATAAGTATTCTACGGTGGGTGAACGAATTACTGTTGAGCAATTGACAGAATTGAGCATAGTTATGAGAATATCTAGGTATGATCATGTATATAGGCATCACGTCGGAGATAAGTAGATCGACTCCTGCCTGCATCTACTACTATTACTCCACTCATCGACCGCTATCCAGCATGCATCTAGAGTATTAAGTTAATGAAAACAGAGTATTGCCTTAAGCAAGATGACATGATGTAGAGGGATAAACTCATGCAATATGATGAAAACCCCATCTTGTTATCCTCGATGGCAACAATACAATACGTGCCTTGCGGCCCCTACTGTCATTGGGAAAGGACACCGCAAGATTGAACCCAAAGCTAAGCACTTCTCCCATTCCAATAAAGATCAATCTAGTAGGCCAAACCAAACTGATAATTTGAAGAGACTTGCAAAGATAACCAATCATACATAAAAGAATTCAGAGAAGATTCAAATATTGTTCATAGATAGACTTGATCATAAACCCACAATTCATCAGTCTCAGCAAACACACCGCAAAAAGAAAATTACATCGAATAGTTCTCCACAAGAGAGGGGGAGAACATTGTATTGAGATCCAAAAAGAGAGAAGAAGCCAACTAGCTAATAACTATGGACCCGTAGGTCTGAGGTGAACTACTCACACTTCATCGGAGGGGCTATGGTGATGATGTAGAAGCCCTCCGTGATCGATGCCCCCTCCGGCGGAGCTCCGGAACAGGCCCCAAGATGGGATCTCGTGGATACAGAAAGTTGCGGCAGTCGAATTAGGGTTTTGGCTCTGTATCTGATCGTTTGGGGGTACGTAGGTACATATAGGAGGAAGGAGTATGTCGGTGGAGCAACAGGGGGCCCACGAGGGTGGAGGGCGCGCCCCCCTACCTCATGGCCTCCTCCTTTGTGTCTTGACGTAGGGTCCAAGTCTCCTGGATCATGTTTGGTGAGAAAATCACGTTCCCGAAGGTTTTATTCCGTTTGGACTCCGTTTGATATTCCTTTTCCTCGAAACCCTAAAATAGGCAAAAAAATAGCAATTCTGGGCTGGGCCTTCGGTTAATAGGTTAGTCCCAAAAATAATATAAAAGTGGATAATAAAGCCCAATAATGTCCAAAACAGTAGATAATATAGCATGGAGCAATCAAAAATTATAGATATGTTGGAGACGTATCAAGCATCCCAAAGCTTAATTCCTGCTCGTCCTCGAGTGGGTAAATGATAAAAACAGAATTTTTGATGCGGAGTGCTACTTGGCATAATTTTAATGTAATTCTTCTTAATTGTGGTATGAATATTCAGATATGAAAGATTCAAGATAAAATTTCATATTGACATAAAAATAATAATACTTCAAGCATACTAACTAAGCAATTATGTCCTCTCAAAATAACATGGCCAAAGAAAGTTCATCCCTAGAAAATCATATAGTTTAGTCATGCTCCATTTTCGTCACACAAGAATGCTCTCATCATGCACAACCCCGATGACAAGCCATGCAATTGTTTCATACTTTAGTAATCTCAAACCTATAAACTTTCACGCAATATATGAGCGCGAGCCATGGATATAGCACTATGGGTGGAATAGAATATGATGATGGGGGTTATGTGGAGAAGACAAAAAGAGAAAGTCTCACATCAACGAGGCTAATCAATGGGCTATGGAGATGCTCATCGATTGATGTTAATGCAAGGAGTAGGGATTGCCATGCAACAGATGCACTAGAGCTATACATGTATGAAAGCTCAACAAAAGAAACTAAGTGGGTGTGCATCCAACTTGCTTGCTCACGAAGACCTAGGGCACTTGAGGAGGCCCATTGTTGGAATATACAAGCCAAGTTCTATAATGAAAAATTCCCACTAGTATATGAAAGTGACAAAACAAAAGACTCTCTATCATGAAGATTGCGGTGCTACTTTGAAGCACAAGTGTGGAAAAAGGATAGTAGCATTGTCCCTTCTTTATATTTTTTTATTTGGCCTTTATTTTTTGGCCTTTCTTTTTTTAAAATTTGGACAATGCTCTATGAATGATGGTCATCACACTTCTATTTACTTACAACTCAATAATTACAACTCGATACTTGGAACAAGATATGACTCTATATGAATGCCTCCGGCGGTGTACCGGGATATGCAATGAACCAAGAGTGACATGTATGAAAGAATTATGAACGGTGGCTTTGCCACAAATACTATGTCAACTACATGATCATGCTAAGCAATATGACAATGATGAATGTGTCATGATGAACGGAATGGTGGAAAGTTGCATGGCAATATATCTCGAAATGGATATGGACATGCCATAATAGTTAGGTATGGTGGCTGTTTTGAGGAATATATAAGGAGGTTTATGTGTGAAAGAGCGTATCATATCACGGGGTTTGGATGCACCGGCGAAGTTTGCACCAACTCTCAATGTGAGAAAGGGCAATGCATGGTACCAAAGAGGCTAGCAATGATGGAAGGGTGAGAGTGCGTATAATCTATGGACTCAACATTAGTCATAAAGAACTCACATACTTATTGCAAAAATCTGCAAGTCATCAAAAACCTCGGCACTACGCGCATGCTCCTAGGGGGATAGATTGGTAGGAAAAGACCATCGCTCGTCCCCGACCGCCACTCATAAGGAAGACAATCAAATAACACCTCATGTTTCAAAATTGTTACATAACATTTACCATACGTGCATGCTACGGGACTTGCAAACTTCAACACAAGCATTTCTCAAATTCACAACTACTCAACTAGCACGACTTTGATATTATTACCTCCATATCTCAAAACAATCATCAAGCATCAAACTTCTCTTAGTATTCAAAACACTCATAAGAAAAAAATTATTAATCTTGAACACCTAGCATATTAGGATTATTTAAGCGAATTACCATGCTATTTAAGACTCTCAAAATAATCTAAGTGAAGCATGAGAGATCAATAGTTTCTATAAAACAAATCCACCACCGTGCTCTCAAAGATATAAGTGAAGTACTAGAGCAAAACTATATAACTCAAATGATATAAGCGAAGCACATAGAGTATTCTAACAAATTCTAAATCATGTATGGCTCTCTCAAAAGGTGTGTACAACAAGGATGATTGTGGTAAAATAAAAAGCAAAGACTTAAAGCATACAAGACACTCCAAGCAAAACACATATCATGTGGTGAATAAAAATATATCTCCAAGTAAAGTTACCGATAGAAGTAGACAAAAAGAGGGGATGCCTTCTGGGGCATCCCCAAGCTTTGGCTTTTAGGTGTCCTTAGATTATCTTGGGGATGCCATGGGCATACCAAAGCTTAGACTCTTTCCACTCATTGTTCCATAATCCATCAAATCTTTACCCAAAACTTGAAAACTTCACAACACAAAACTTAAAGTAGAAAATCTCGTGAGCTCCGTTAGCGAAAGAAAACAAAAGACCACTTCAAGGTACTGTAATGAAATCATTCTTTATTTATATTGGTGTTAAACCTACTATATTCCAACTTATCTATGGTTTATAAACTATTTTACTAGCCATAGATTCATCAAAATTAGCAAGCAACACACGGAAAATAGAATCTGTCAAAAACAGAACAGTCTGTAGTAATCTGTATCTAGCGCAAGATCTGGAACCCCAAAAATTCTAAAATAAATTGATGGACGTGATGAATTTATCTATTAATCATCTTCAGAAAGAATTAACTAAATATCACTTCCAAATAAAAATGGCAGCAGTTCTCGTGAGCGCTAAAGTTTCTGTTTTTTACAGCAAGATATCAAGACTTTCCCCAAGTCTTCCCAACGGTTCTACTTGGCACAAACACTAATTAAACACAAAAAACACAACCTAAACAGAGGCTAGATAAATTATTTATTACTAAACATGAGCAAAGAGAAAGGAATAAAAATAAAATTGGGTTGCCTCCCAACAAGCGCTATCGTTTAACGCCCCTAGCTAGGCGTAAAAAGCAAGGATAGATCTAGGTATTGCCATCTTTGGTAGGCAATCCATAAGTGGATCTCATAATATATTTGTAAGGTAATTTAATTTTCTTTGTAGGAAAGTGTTCCATGTCTTTCCTTAACGGAAATTGGAATCTAATATTTCCTTCCTTCATATCAATAATTGCACCAATCGTTCTAAGGAAAGGTCTACCAAGAATAATAGGACATGAAGGATTGCAATCTATGTCAAGAACAATAAAATCTATGGGTACATAATTCCTATTTGCAACAATAAGAACATAATTAATTCTTCCCATAGGTTTCTTAATAGTGGAATCCGCAAGGTGCAAGTTTAGAGAGCAATCATCAAAATCACGGAAACCTAACAAATCGCACAAAGTCTTTGGAATCGTGGAAACACTAGCACCCAAATCACATAAAGCATAGAACTCATGATCTTTAATCTTAATTTTAATAGTTGGTTCCCACTCATCATAAAGTTTTCTAGGGATAGAAACTTCCAATTCAAGTTTTTCTTCATAAGATTGCATCAAGGCATCAACGATATGTTTAGTGAATGCTTTATTTTGACTATAAGCATGAGGAGAATTTAGCACGGATTGAAACAAGGAAATACAATCAATAAAAGAGCAATTTTCATAATTAAATTCCTTGAAATCCAAAATAGTGGGTTTAGCAACATCTAGGGTTTTAATTTCTTTGGTCCCACTTTTATCAATTTTAGCATCAAGATCTAAAGACTCCGAATTCTTAGAACGCCTTCTAGGTAAAGGAGGATCATAATCAGTCCCATAATTATTAAGATTCATATTGCAAAACAAATATTTAATAGGGGACACATCAATAATTGTTATATCTTCATCTTTATTTTCATAAGAACTAGAAGAACACGCTCTTTTAAAGGCATCTTCCTTAGCACACATCCTAGCGGTTCTTTCTTTGCACTCATCAATGGAAATTATCATGGCTTTGAGAGACTCATTGATCTCATGCTTAGGTGGAATAGTTCTAAGTTTCAAAGAATCAACATCAAGAGAAATTCTATCAATGTTCCTATCCAACTCATCAATCTTAAGCAATTTTTCTTCAATCAAGGCATTGAAATTCTTTTGCGAAGTAATAAATTATTTAATATTAGATTCAAAATCAGAGGGCATATTATTATAATTTCCATAAGAATTGTTGTAGGAATTACCATAATTATTAGAGGGACTACTAGGATAAGGCCTAGGATTAAATTTTCCTCTATACGTGTTGTTACCAAAATTGTTCCTACCAACAAAATTCATATCCATAGATTCATTATTATTCTCAATCAAAGTAGACAAGGGCATATCATTAGGATCAGAATAAACACTTTTACTAGCAAATGATTTCATAAGTTCATCCATCTTTCCACTCAAAACATTAATTTCTTCTATCGCATGCACCTTTTTATTAGTAGATCTTTCAGTATGCCATTGAGAGTAATTAACCATAATATTACCTAGGAGTTTAGTAGCTTCTCCTAAAGTGATTTACATAAAAGTGCCTCCCGCAGCCGAATCTAAAAGATTTCTAGAAGCAAAATTTAATCCGGCAAAAAAAATTTGTATAATCATCCACAAATTCAAACCATGAGTAGGGCAATTACATATCATTAATTTCATTCTCTCCCAAGCTTGTGCAACATGTTCATGATCAAGTTGCTTAAAATTCATAATATCGTTTCTAAGGGAGATGATCTTAGCGGGAGGAAAATATTTAGAGATAAAAGCATCTTTGCACTTATTCCATGAATCAATACTATTTTTAGGCAAAGACAAAAACCAAGATTTAGCACGATCTCTAAGTGAAAAAGGAAATAGCTTCAATTTAACAATATCGATATCCACATCTTTCTTCTTTTGCATATCACACAAATCAACGAAGCTATTTAGATGGGTAGCGGCATCTTCACTAGGAAGGCCGGAAAACGGATCTTTCATGACAAGATTCAGCAAAGCAGTATTAATTTCACAAGATTCAGCATCGGTAAGAGGAGCAATCGGAGTGCTAATAAAATCATTGTTGTTGGTATTGATAAAGTCACATAATTTAGTGTTATCTTGAGCCATCGTGACAAGCAAGCAATCCAACACACAAGCAAACAAAAAGCAAGCGGGCAAAAAGAGGCAAACAGGAAAGAGAGGGAGGATAGAGAGAGAGGGCGAATAAAACAGCAAGGGTGAAGTGGGGGAGAGGAAAACAAGAGGCAAATGGCAAATAATGTAATGCAGGAGATAGGGATTGTGAAGGGTACTTGGTATATTGACTTTTGTGTAGACTCCCCGGCAACGGCGCCAGAAATCCTTCTTGCTACCTCTTGAGCACTGCGTTGGTTTTTCCCCGAAGAGGAAGGGATGATGCAGCAAAGTAGCGTAAGTATTTCCCTCAGTTTTTGAGAACCAAGGTATCAATCCAGTAGGAGGCTATGCGCGAGTCCCTCATACCTACACAAAACAAATAAATCCTTGCAACCAATGCGATAAGGGGTTGCCAATCCCTACACGGCCACTTACGAGAGTGAGGTCTGATAGATATGATAAGATAATATTTTTGGTATTTTTATGATAAAGATGCAAAGCAAAATAAAAGCAAAGTAAAAAAGCAAAGGAAATAACTAAGTATTGGAAGATTAAGATGATGAAGATAGACCCGGGGGCCATAGGTTTCACTAGTGGCTTCTCTCAAGAGCATAAGTATTCTACGGTGGGTGAACGAATTACTGTTGAGCAATTGACATAACTGAGCATAGTTATGAGAATATCTAGGTATGATCATGTCCGAGACAAGTAGACCGACTCCTGCCTGCATCTACTACTATTACTCCACTCATCAATCGCTATCTAGCATGCATCTAGAGTATTAAGTTAATGAGAACAGAGTAATGCCTTAAGCAAGATGACATGATGTAGAGGGATAAACTCAAGCAATATGATGAAAACACCATCTTGTTATCCTTGATGGCAACAATACGATACGTGCCTTGCTGCCCCTACTGTCACTGGGAAAGGACACCGCAAGATTGAACCCAAAGCTAAGCACTTCTCCCATTGCAAGAAAGATCAATCTAGTAGTGTCGGTGTCAAAACCGGCGGATCTCGGGTAGGGGGTCCCGAACTGAGCGTCTAAGGCGGATGGTAACAGGAGGCAGGGGACACGACGTTTTACCCAGGTTCGGGCCCTCTTGATGGAGGTAAAACCCTATGTCCTGCTTGATTAATATTGATGATATGGGTAGTACAAGAGTAGATCTACCACGAGATCAGAGAGGCTAAACCCTAGAAGCTAGCCTATGGTATGATTGTATGTTGTAGTTGTTGTTGTTGTGTCCTATGGACTAAAACCCTCCGGTTTATATAGACACCGGAGAGGGTTAGGGTTACACAAGGTCGGTTACAAAGGAGGAGATATCCATATCCGTAATGCGTAGCTTGCCTTCCACGCTAAGTAAAGTCCTATCCGGACACGAGACGAAGTCTTCAATCTTGTATCTTCATAGTCCAACAGTCCAGCCAAAGGATATAGTCCGGCTGTCCGGAGACCCCCTAATCCAAGACTCCCTCAAGTAGGACAAACCAAACTGATAATTCGAAGAGACTTGCAAAGATAACCAATCATACATAAAAGAATTCAGAGAAGATTCAAATATTGTTCATAAATAGACTTGATCATAAACCCACAATTCATCGGTCTCAACAAAACAACCGCAAAAATAAGATTAGATTGAATAGTTCTCCACAAGAGAGGGGGAGAACATTGTATTGAGATCCAAAAAGAGAGAAGAAGCCAACTAGCTAATAACTATGGACCCGTAGGTCTGAGGTGAACAACTCACACTTTATTGGAGGGGGCTATGGTGATGATGTAGAAGCCCTCCGTGATCGATGCCCCCTCCGGCGGAGCTCCAGAACAAGCCCTAAGATGGGATCTCGTGGATACAAAAAGTTGCGGTGGTGGAATTAGGGTTTTGGCTCCATATCTAATTGTTTGGGGGTACGTAGGTATATATAGGAGGAAGGAGTATGTCGGTGGAGCAACAGGGGGCCCATGAGGGTGGAGGGCGCGCCTGGGGGGGTAGGCGCGCCCCCCTACCTCGTGGCCTCCTCCTTTGTGTCTTGACGTAGGGTCCAAGTCTCCTGGATCATGGTCGGTGAGAAAATCACGTTCCCGAAGGTTTTATTCCGTTTGGACTCCGTTTGATATTCCTTTTCTTCAAAACCCTAAAATAGGCAAAAACATCAATTCTGGGATGGGCCTCCGGTTAATAGGTTAGTCCCAAAAATAATATAAAAGTGGATAATAAAGCCCAATATTGTCCAAAATAGTAGATAATATAGCATGGAGCAATCAAAAATTATAGATACGTTGGAGACGTATCAGGACCCAGTGGAAGGGCCTCTGTATTTCGCAAAAAAAACATTCCCACCGCTGACAGGTCGGACCCACCAGCTATATCTTCGCAGGCAAGGAAGTGCCACCTTATTATGCACAAAAAATGAATACCCCCTGCTAGCTGGGACCCACAATAGTGGGAGGCTGACTTGTGGGCCAACTAAGTTGACGGGGATGGAGGGCTTTGTCAACTTAGTCAATATGAACGATTCTAGCTCCAGTGACCGTACGATGTCCATCCAACGTCCATAGTGCTTCTTCAACCTCTGGTCTTCTTGCTCCAGCTGCCCAAACCAGCGCCGGTCGTGCCTCGTGCTCCTGCCTCCCGTGGCCGGCTGCGATGCCGCAGAGGCCTCACCGCCCCCTACTACTCCCACCGCTGGCTAGGCCATCCCTCTACTCACCCACACCCCCTGTTATTCTGCGGCGACGATAGCCTCACACCGCAGCGAACCAGTGAACCCTCATACTCCTCTATGTGTGGGCATCCACTATTGCGTCTTCTTCGGCTCTGCATCGTCCCCTTCCTAGGCCTCGCCATCGTCCACCGCCCTGGTGCTCTCAGCGCGGCGTGGTCAATGTGGTCAAGGAACGGCTTCCATCGGACGTGGCCTGTACGTGGAGAGGCTGACAGCTGGGTCCATGGCTGCAGAAAGGAAGTGCCTTCTTATTACGCGAAAAATAATGATTCCTCCACCTGACATCAGGGACCCACCGGACGGGCAACCGTATTTCTTGAAGAAAACGTTTCCCCCCGGACTGCTGGGACCTACCAGCGACGTCTTCGCATGCAAGTGCGTCTGTGCAAAAAAATGATTCGCCCCCCTGACTGCTAGGACCCACCAGCTACATCTTCGCACGCAAGGAAGTGCCTGACAGTCGGGACCCACCTGGTCGAAGCGTACGTAGTGTTGTCATTCTGGTCGCGAACGTGTACGTACATACTGGTCTATGTAGAGGCACGCACGTGTCATAGTAGAGGCGCGCACGTAGCATGTACACGTACGTACAGCGACCAGTGAGCAAGAAAAAATACGGCCACATACGTACATACGGGCGGGATCTCGAATGCCTACTCACGCATACGTACGGCCAGGGCTCGTGTATATGGCTGGGTCAGAACGGAGAAACAACGTCGTCGTTGATACGTCTCCAACATATCTATATTTTTTGATTGCTCCATGCTATATTATCTACTGTTTTGGACATTATTGGGCTTTATTATCCACTTTTATATTATTTTTGGGACTAACCTATTAACCGGAGGCCCAGCCCAGAATTGTTGTTTTTGCCTATTTTAGGGTTTCGAAGAAAAGGAATATCAAACGGAGTCCAAACGGAATGAAACCTTCGGGAATGTGATTTTCTCATCGAACATGATCCAGGAGACTTGGACCCTACGTCAAGCAACCAACAGGGAGGCCACGAGGTAGGGGGCGTCTACCCCCCCCCCCCAGGCACGCCCTCCACCCTCGTCGGCCCCCTGTTGCTCCACCATCGTACTTCTTCCTCCTATATATACCTACGTACCCCCAAACGATCAGATACGGATCCAAAACCCTAATTCCACCGCCACAACTTTCTGTATCCACGAGATCCCATCTTGGGGCCTGTTCCAGAGCTCTGCCGGAGGGGGCATCGACCACGGAGGGCTTCTACATCAACACCATAGCCTCTCCGATGAAGTGTGAGTAGTTTACCTCAGACCTTCGGGTCCATAGTTATTAGCTAGATGGCTTCTTCTCTCTTTTTGGATGTCAATACAAAGTTTCCCCCCTCTCTTGTGGAGATATATTCGATGTAATCTTCTTTTGCAGTGTGTTTGTTGAGATCGATGAATTGTGGGTTTATGATCAAGTTTATCTATGAACAATATTTGAATCTTCTCTGAATTCTTTTATGTATGATTGGTTATCTTTGCAAGTCTCTTCGAGTTATCAGTTTGGTTTGGCCTACTAGATTCATCTTTCTTGCAATGGGAGAAGTGCTTAGCTTTGGGTTGAATCTTGCGGTGTCCTTTCCCAGTGACAGTAGGGGCAGCAAGGCACGTATTGTATTGTTGCCATCAAGGATAACAAGATGGTTTTTTTTTATCATATTGCATGAATTTATCCCTCTACATCATGTCATCTTGCTTAAGGCGTTACTCTGTTCTTATGAACTTAATACTCTAGATGCATGCTGGATAGTGGTCGATGTGTGGAGTAATAGTAGTAGATGTAGGCAGGAGTTGGTCTACTTGTCTTGCACGTGATGCCTATATACATGATCGTACCTAGATATTCTCATAACTATGCTCAATTCTTTCAATTGCTCAACAGTAATTTGTTCACCCACCGTAAAATACTTATGCTCTCGAGAGAAGCCACTAGTGAAACCTATGGCCCCCGGATCTATCTTCATCATATTAATCTTCCAATACTTAGTTATTTTCATTGCTTTATTTTACTTTGCATCTTTATCATAAAAATACCAAAAATATTATCTTATCATATCTATCAGATCCCACTCTCCTAAGTGACCGTGTAGGGATTGACAACCCCTTATCGCGTTGGTTGCGAGTATTTATTTGTTTTGTGTAGGTGCAAGGGACTCGCGCGTAGCCTCCTACTGGATTGATACCTTGGTTCTCAAAAACTAAGGGAAATAATTACGCTACATTGCTGCACCACCCTTTCCTCTTCAAGGGAAAACCAACGCAAGTGCTAAAGAGGTAGCAAGAAGGATTTCGGGCGTCGTTGCCGGGGAGGTCTACGCAAAAGTCAACATACCAAGTACCCATCACAAACCCTTATCTCCCGCATTACATTATTTGACATTTGCCTCTCATTTCCTCTCCCCCACTTCACCCTTGCTGTTTTATTCGCCCTCTCTCTCTCTCTCTCTCTCTCTCTCTCTCTCTCTCCGTCCTCGTCCTCTTTCTCTATTTGCCTCTTTTTGCCCATTTATTGTTTGCTCGTATGGTTGGAATAGTCGTTTATTTATTACTAAACAGATAACCTAAGATCTATGGATCCTCATCTGCTTGCTAATCTTTTTAAGAGATCCAGTGATGTTGAACCAATTGCTAGTGAGTTTTGTGCACTATATTATCTTTATGAAGTTTTCCTTGAAATTTGTGAATCTGAAAATTGCGATGAAGTATTTTATGAAGTGCTTCACGATAGATCTTTGAATAAAAAGCATGATTGCAATGATGTTATTATAAATTATATTAATGTCAATTGTGCTAATAATATGCAAAACCCTAAGCTTGGGGATGCTAATTTTGCTATGTCCTCTACTTGTTGCAACGATCATGATTGGGGTGATTCTTCTTTTGATCTTGAAAATTTATTTAAGCCCCATGATGAATATCACATTGATCATAATGTTTGCAATAATATTGAAAGTGGGTTTGGAAGAATGTAAATTTTATATCCCACATATTTGGAGAATGTTCAATCTTATGAAAATCTTGAGAAAAGTGGGTTTGGAGAAGTCATGACTTTAGTTAATGTTAATCCCACTATTTTGGAAGAGTGCCAACTTTGCATGCATGTGGATCGTGTTGAAAATATTTTATGTGATAGCTATTTTGTTGAATTTTCTTATGATCCTACATGTAATCATTATGAGAGAGGAAAATATGGTGGTAGAAATTTTCATGTTACTAAATTACCTCTCGTTATGTTGAGATTACTATTGTTTCTTTCCTCTTCCATGCATATGCTAGTTTTTGCTTGCCATGATAATTTGTTTGCCTATAAGATGCCTATGCATAGGAAGTATGTTATACTTAAATGTGTTTGTCACATGTTTTATGATGCTCTCTTTGTGCTTCAATTCTTGTCTTTCATGTGAGCATCATTGAAATTATCAATGCGTAGCTAAAAATGCTTTAAAGAAAAGCGCTTGTTGCGAGTCAACCCAATATTTTTCCTTGATATTATTTAATAAATAATTTATCTATCCTCTGTTTTGGTTGTGTTTTTTGTGATTAATTAGTGTTTGTGCCAAGTAGAACCGTAGGGAAGACTTGGGGAAAGTCTTGTTAATCTTGCTGTAAAAAACAGAAACTTTAGCGCTCACGAGAACTGCTGTAATTTTTATTTGGAAAGTGATATTTAGTTAATTATTTTTGAAGATGATTAATAGATAAATTCCTCACGTCCATCAATTTATTTTAGATTTTTTGGAGTTCCAGATCTTGCGCTAGCTACAGATTACTACAGATTGTTCTGTTTCTGACAGATTCTGTTTTTCGTGTGTTGTTTGCTTATTTTGATGAATCTATGGCTAGTAAAATAGTTTATAAACCATAGAGAAGCTGGAATACAGTAGTTTTAACACCAATATAAATAAAGAATGAGTTAATTACAGTACCTTGAAGTGGTCTTTTGTTTTCTTTCGCTAACGGAGCTCACGAGATTTTCTACTTTAAGTTTTGTGTTGTGAAGTTTTCATGTTTTGGGTAAAGGTTTGATGGATTATGGAACAAGGAGTGGCAAGAGCCTAAGCTTGGGGATGCCCATGGCACCCCCACAATAATCTAATTACACCTAAAAGCCAAAGCTTGGGGATGCCCCGGAAGGCATCCCCTCTTTCGTCTACTTCTATCGGTAACTTTACTTCGAGCTATATTTTTATTCACCACATCATATGTGTTTTGCTTGGAGCGTCTTGTATTATTTGAGTATTTATTTGTTAGTTTAGCACCATCATCTTTGTTGTACACACCTTTTTGAGAGAGAGACACATGATTCGGAAATTATTAGAATACTCTATGTGCTTCACTTATATCTTTTGAGTTATATAGTTTTGCTCTAGTACTTCACTTATATCTTTTAGAGCATGGTGGTGGATTTATTTTATAGAACCTATTGATCTCTCATGCTTCACTTAGATTATTTTGAGATTCTTAAATAGCATGGTAATTTTCTTAAATAATCCTAATATGCTAGGTATTCAAGATTAATAAAATTTTCTTATGAGTGTTGTGAATACTAAGAGAAGTTTGAAACTTGATAATTGTTTTGAGATATGAAGATGGTGATATTAGAGTCGTGCTAGTTGAGTAGTTGTGAATTTGAGACATGCTTGTGTTGAAGTTTGTGATTCCCGTAGCATGGACGTATGGTGGACCGTTATGTTAAGAAGTCGGAGCATGATGTATTTATTGATTGTCCTCCTTGTGAGTGGCGGTCGGGGACGAGCGATGGTCTTTTCCTACCAATCTATACCCCTAGGAGCATGCACGTAATACTTTGCTTTGATAACTTGTAGATTTTGGCAATAAGTATATGAGTTCTTTATGACTAATGTTGAGTCCATGGATTATACGCACTCTCACCCTTCCATCATTGCTAGCCTCTCTAATACCGCGCACCTTTTGCCGGTATCATACACCCACCATATACCTTCCTCAAAACAGCCACCATACCTACCTATCATGGCATTTCCATAGCCATTCTGAGATATATTGCCATGCAACTTTCAACCATTTCGTTTACTATGACACGCTCCATCATTGTCATATTGCTTTGCATGATCATGTAGTTGACATCGTATTTGTGGCAAAGCCACCATTCATAATTTTTCATACATGTCACACTTGAGTCATTGCATATCCCGGTACACCGCTGGAGGCATTCATATAGAGTGATATTTTGTTCTAAGAATCGAGTTGTAAGTAAATAAGAATGTGATGATCATCATTATTAGATCATTGTCCCAGTGAGGAAAGGATGATGGAGACTATGATTGCCCCATAAGTCGGGATGAGACTCCGGACGAAAAATTAAAAAAAAAAGAGGCCATAAAAAAAGAGAAAAGTCCCAAATAAAAAATGAGAGAAAAAGAGAGAAGGGACAATGCTACTATCCTTTTACCACACTTGTGCCTCAAAGTAGCACCATGATCTTCATGATAGAGAGTCTCCTATGTTGTCATTTTCATATACTAGTGGGAATCTTTCATTATAGAACTTGGCTTGTATATTCCAAGTATGGGCTTCCTCAAAATGCCCTAGGTCTTCGTGAGCAATCGAGTTGGATGCACACCCACTTAGTTTCTTTTGTTGAGCTTTCATATACTTATAGCTCTAGTGCATCCGTTGCATGGCAATCCCTACTCACTCACATTGATATCTATTGATGGGCATCTCCATAGCCCGTTGATACTCCTAGTTGATGAGAGACTATCTTCTCCCTTATTTTCTTCTCCACAACCACCATTCTATTCCACCTATAGTGCTATGTCCATGGCTCACGCTCATGTATTGTGTGAAGATTGAAAAAGCTTGAGAACATTAAAAGTATGAAACAATTGCTTGGCTTGTCATTGGGGTTGTGCACGATTTGAATACTTTGTGTGGTGAAGATGGAGCATAGCCAGACTATATGATTTTGTAGGGATAACTTTCTTTGGCTATGTTATTTTGAGAAGACATAATTGCTTAGTTAGTATGCTTGAAGTATTATTATTTCTATGTCAATATTAAACTTTTGTCTTGAATCTTTCGGATCTGAATATTCATGCCACAATTAAGAAGAATTACATTGAAATTATGCCTAGTAGCATTCCACATCAAAAATTCTGTTTTTATCATTTACCTACTCGAGGACAAGCAGGAATTAAGCTTGGGGATGCTTGATACGTCACCAACGTATCTATAATTTTTGATTGCTCCATGCTATATTATCTACTGTTTTGGACATTATTGGGCTTTATTATCCACTTTTATATTATTTTTGGGACTAACCTATTAACCGGAGGCCCAGCCCAGAATTGTTGTTTTTGCCTATTTTAGGGTTTCGAAGAAAAGGAATATCAAACGGAGTCCAAACGGAATGAAACCTTCGGGAATGTGATTTTCTCATCGAACATGATCCAGGAGACTTGGACCCTACGTCAAGCAACCAACAGGGAGGCCACGAGGTAGGGGGCGTCTACCCCCCCAGGCATGCCCTCCACCCTCGTCGGCCCCCTGTTGCTCCACCATCGTACTTCTTCCTCCTATATATACCTACGTACCCCCAAACGATCAGATACGGATCCAAAACCCTAATTCCACCGCCGCAACTTTCTGTATCCATGAGATCCCATCTTGGGGCCTGTTCCAGAGCTCTGCCGGAGGGGGCATCGACCACGGAGGGCTTCTACATCAACACCATAGCCTCTCCGATGAAGTGTGAGTAGTTTACCTCAGACCTTCGGGTCCATAGTTATTAGCTAGATGGCTTCTTCTCTCTTTTTGGATGTCAATACAAAGTTCTCCCCCTCTCTTGTGGAGACCTATTCGATGTAATCTTCTTTTGCGGTGTGTTTGTTGAGATTGATGAATTGTGGGTTTATGATCAAGTTTATCTATGAACAATATCAATATTTGAATCTTCTCTGAATTCTTTTATGTATGATTGGTTATCTTTGCAAGTCTCTTCGAATTATCAGTTTGGTTTGGCCTACTAGATTGATCTTTCTTGCAATGGGAGAAGTGCTTAGCTTTGGGTTCAATCTTGCGGTGTCCTTTCCCAGTGACAGTAGGGGCAGCAAGGCACGTATTGTATTGTTGCCATCGAGGATAACAAGATGGTTTTTTTATCATATTGCATGAATTTATCCCTCTACGTCATGTCATCTTGCTTAAGGCGTTACTCTATTCTTATGAACTTAATACTCTAGATGCATGCTGGATAGTGGTCGATGTGTGGAGTAATAGTAGTAGATGCAGGCATGAGTCGGTCTACTTGTCTTGGACGTGATGCCTATATACATGATCATACCTAGATATTCTCATAACTATGCTCAATTCTGTGAATTGCTCAACACTAATTTGTTCACCCACCATAAAATACTTATGCTCTCGGGAGAAGCCACTAGTGAAATCTATGGCCCCCGGGTCTATCTTCATCATATTAATCTTCCAATACTTAGTTATTTTCATTGCTTTATTTTACTTTGCATCTTTATCATAAAAATACCAAAAATATTATATTATCATAGCTATCAGATCTCACTCTCGTAAGTGACCGTGTAGGGATTGACAACCCCTTATCGCGTTGGTTGCGAGGATTTATTTGTTTTGTGTAGGTGCAAGGGTCGCGCGTAGCCTCCTACTGGGTTGATACCTTGGTTCTCAAAAACTGAGGGAAATACTTACGCTACTTTGTTGCACCACCCTTTCCTCTTTGAGGGAAATCAACGCAAGTGCTCAAGAAGTAGCAGTCGTCGCCCGCAAAAAAAAACAACAACGTCTTCGTCGTGTTCATGGGTAGGCAACGAAATGCGTCGTGTTCATCGGGAGGCAACGGAACACGTGGGAGCCAACCAGCTTGGACGGAACAGCCGATGGAAGCGAGGCCTGGCGTACCGCAGAACAGAGGAAATGCCCTTGTTCGACCGTCCACGTTTGAAACAAAATCCTGTTCATCGGGAGGGATCTGGCGTACTGCAAAACGGAGGAAACGGACCTCCTATGGTCGAAACGGGGTCCTGTTGATCAGGAGGGGTGTGGCGTACCGCAAAACGGAGGAAACAGACTTGTGTTGGAGCTCTATGGTCGAAACAGGGGTCCTGTTCATTGGGAGGGGTGTGGCATACTGCAAAATGGGACTCCACGGGATATTTTTCATCTCCACCGGTGACCCCCTCCAGCCTCCACGGGCTATTGTTCATCCACCGTCGACCTCCTCCAGCCTCCAACTGCAACTGTTCATCCATGGGCTCCTGTTCATCCAGCCTCCACCGCGCGCTACTGCACCGGCTACTGTTCAACTAGCCCTCTCCAGGGCTCCTGTTCAACCACCCCTCCACAGGCTACTGTTCATCCAATCCTCCACTGTCTACTGTTCATCCAGCCCTCCACGGGGTCGTCCTGTTCATCCAGCCCTCCACGGGGTCCTATTCATCTAGCCCCAACCGGCTCGATCGATCGGGGTCATGTTCATCCAGAGGCAACACTAATGGGTTCTGTTCATCCACCCCCACCGGGAACTATTCATCCAAACCCCCAGCAACGCTCACTGTTCATCCAGAGGCAACATCGATCGGCTTCAGTTAGCAGCAGTAGCTAAGGAATCGCTCGATCAGGTTCAATTAACAGCCATCGATCAATCGCTCGGGTTCAGTAACGCGTAGCCTGCAGTTCACGCTCGGGTTCAATAGGCGAACGCCTCGCTCGGGTTCATTAGAGCCCAATGCCCCACACCCACGCGCGTGCGTGTACGAGAGAAACGCGCAAACCTTCGTGCATCGCTCGGCCCCGACCACCCACCATAACCAGGAACACCCCAATATTTTCCTCTCCCACGCTTCTACCATGGTTTTTTCCATCATGGATGGCCCAAATAATGTCATGCAGCTACGTCTCTGGCCCGCCCAGGATGAAAAGCCCATTTTCTGTCATGATTTTTTGTCATAGAAGTAGGAGCCCACCACATCTATGATGATACCGGCTTTTGTCACAATTATTATCATAGAAGTGTCATAAGTATGGTAGAAAAAAATTCGTTCGGCCAAAATGTCACGGATGTGTCTTTTTTTGTAGTGTTGTGCTTCAAAGTAGCACCATGATCTTCATGATAGAGAGTCTCCTATGTTGTCACTTTCATATACTAGTGGGAATTTTACATTATAGAACTTGGCTTGTATATTCCAATGATGGGCTTCCTCAAAATGCCCTAGGTCTTTGTGAGCAAGCGAGTTGGATGCACACCCACTTAGTTTATTTTTGAGCTTTCATATACTTATAGCTCTAGTGCATCCGTTGCATGGCAATCCCTACTCACTCACATTGATATCTATTGATGGGCATCTCCATAGCCCGTTGATACGCCTTATGTGAGACTATCTTCTCCTTTTTTGTCTTCTCCACAACCACCATTCTATTCCACATATAGTGATATGTCCATGGCTCACCCTCATGTATTGCGTGAATATTGAAAAAGTTTGAGAATATCAAAAGTATGAAACAATTGCTTGGCTTGTCATCAGGGTTGTGCATGATTTAAATATTTTGTGTGGTGAAGATAGAGCATAGACAGACTATATGATTTTGTAGGGATAGCTTACTTTGGCCATGTTATTTTGAGAAGACATGATTGCTTTGTTAGTATGCTTGAAGTATTATTATTTTTATGTCAATATTAAACTTTTGTCTTGAATCTTTCGGATCTGAACATTCATGCCACAATAAAGAAAATTACATTGAGAATTATGCTAGGTAGCATTCCACATCAAAAATTCTGTTTTTATCATTTACCTACTCGAGGATGAGCAGAAATTAAGCTTGGGGATGCTTGATACGTCTTCAACGTATCCATAATTTTTGATTGTTCCATGCTATTATATTATCTGTCTTGGATGTTAGTGGGCTTATTTATACACTTTTATATTATTTTTGGGACTGATACGTCTCCAACGTATCTATAATTTTTTATTGCTCCATGCTATATTATCTACTGTTTTGGGCAATATTGGGCTTTATTTTCCACTTTTATATTATTTTTGGGACTAACCTATTAACCGGAGGCCCAGCCCAGGTTTGTTGTTTTATGCCTATTTCAGTGTTTCGAAGAAAAGGAATATCAAACGGAGTCGAAACGTTACGAAATCAACTAGAGAAGTTATTTTTGGAAGGAAACCTACCGGATACACTTGGACCCTACGTCAAAAGATGAAGGAGGAGCTCACGAGGGTAGGGGGCGCGCCCCCCTGCCTCGTGGCCCCCCTTCGGTCCACCGACGTACTTCTTCCGCCTATATATATCTCCATATACCCTAAAAACATCCAGGAGCACAATAGATTGGGAGTTCCGCCGCCAGAAGCCTCCATAGCCACCGAAAGCAAATCTAGACCCGTTCCGGCACCCTGCCGCAGGGGGCAATCCCTCTCCGGTGGCCATCTTCATCATCCCGTTGCTCTCCATGACGAGGCTGAGGGTATGTACCAGTAGCTATGTGTTTGATCTCTCTCTCTTGGGGCTGAGGGTATGTACCAGTAGCTATGTGTTTGATCTCTCTCTCTCGTGTTCTTGATTTGGCACGATCTTGATGTATGGCGAGCTTTGCTATTATAGTTGGATCCTATGTTTCTACTCCCCCTCTTCTCTCTTGTAATGAATTGAGTTTCCCCTTTGAAGTAATGTTATCGGATTGAGTCTTTAAAGATTTGAGAACACTTGATGTATGTCTTGCCGTGCGTATCTGTGGTGACAATGGGATACCACGTGATTCACTTGATGTATGTTTTGGTGATCAACTTGCAGGTTCCTCCCATGAACCTATGCATAGGGGTTGGCACATGTTTTCATCGTGATTCTCCGGTAGAAACTTTGGGGCACTCTTTGAGGTTCTATGTGTTGGTTGAATAGATGAGTCTGAGATTGTGTGACGCATATCGTATAATCATACCCACGGATACTTGAGGTGACATTGGAGTATCTAGGTGACATTAGGGTTTTGGTTGATTCATGTCTTAAGGTGTTATTCTAGTACGAACTCTAGGGTTGTTTGTGACACTTATAGGAATAGCCCAACTGATTGATTGGAAAGAATAACTTTGAGGTGGTTTCGTACCCTACCATAATCTCTTTGTTCGTTCTCCGCTATTAGTGACTTTGGAGTGACTCTTTGTTGCATGTTGAGGGATAGTTATGTGATCCAATTATGTTAGTATTGTTGGGGGAACTTACACTAGCGAAAGTATGAACCCTAGGCCTTATTTCCTATCATTGCAATACCGTTTACGCTCACTTTTATCATTAGTTACCTTGATGTTTTTATTATTTCAGATTACAAATACCTTTATCTACTATCCATATACCACTTGTTTCACCATCTCTTCACCGAACTAGTGCACCAATACAATTTACCATTGTATTGGGTGTGTTGGGGACACAAGAGACTCTTTGTTATTTGGTTGCAGGGTTGCTTGAGAGAGACCATCTTCATCCTACGCCTCCTACTGATTGATAAACCTTAGGTCATCCACTTGAGGGAAATTTGCTACTGTCCTACAAACCTCTGCACTTGGAGGCCCAACAACGTCTACAAGAAGAAGGTTGTGTAGTAGACATCAATCTCTTTTTTGGCGCCGTTGCCGGGGAGGTTAGTGCTTGAAGGTATATCTTTAGATCTTGCAATTGAGTCTTTTAGTTTCTTTTTTTATCACTAGTTTAGTTCATAAAAGAAAACTATAAAAAATGGAATTGAGTTTGTCTCATATGCTTCATCTTTTTAATATCTTTCGTGAGTATGCTGGAAAGGATAATTGTGCTCAAGTGCTAGAAGAAGAAATCTATAAAAGGTTTGGCACTAAATATTTGAATGATGATCATGATTGCAATTTTCTTAGTATGAATTCCCTGAATATCCATGATGCTAATTATATGCAAAGCCACAAGCTTGGGGAAGCTATGTTTGATAAAGATGATATTTTTTGTCCCCCAAGTTTTGATGAGAAAATTTATTATGATGAACGCATGCCCCCTATCTATGATGATTATTGTGATGACATGTATGCTTTAAAGAATAATGATAACCATGAAACTTGTCATCTTGATCTTAATTTTCAATCACATGATAGTTATTTCGTTGAGTTTGCTCCCACTATTCCGAATGAGAAGAATTTTGCTTGTGTGGAGAGTAGTAAATTTTCTATGCAAGTAGATCATGAAAAGAATTATTTAGGTGCTATTTATATTGTTTAATTCATTATGATGCTACTGAAAATTATTATGAGGGAGGAATATATGCTTGTAGGAATTGCAATAATATCAAGTTTCCTCTCTATGTGCTTAAAATCTTGAAGTTATGCTTGTTTTACCTTCCTATGCAAGTTGATTATTACTCCCATAAGTTGTTTTCTCAAAAAATCCCTATGCATAGGAAGTGGGTTAGACTTAAATGTGCTAGTAATATTCTTCATGATGCTCTCTTTATGTTTCAATTCTTGTGTTTTATGTGAGCATCATTAAAATCATCGTGCCTAGCTAAGGGCGTTAAACGATACCGCTTGTTGGGAGGAAACCCAATTCTATTTTAGTTCCTTGCTTTTTGTTCCTGTTTAATAATAAATAATTCATCTAGCCTCTGTTTAGATGTGGTTTTATGCTTTTAATTAGTGTTTGTGCCAAGTAGAACCTTTGGGAAGACTTGGGGAAAGTCTTGTTGATCATGCTGTAAAAAACAGAAACTTTAGCGCTCACGAGAATTGCTGAAATTTTTATTTGGAGACTTATATTTAGTTAATTCTTTTTTCAAATGATTAATAGATAAATTACTCAGGTCCAGAAATTTATTTGAGAATTTTATGAGTTCCATAAGTATATGTTTGATCCAGATTACTACAGACTGTTCTGTTTTTGACATATTCTGTTTTTCATGTGTTGTTTACTTATTTTGATGAATCTATGGCTAGTAAAATAGTTTATAAACCATATAGGAGTTGGAATACAGTAGGTTTAACACCAATATAAATAAAGAATGAGTTCACAACCGTACCTAAGTGGTGATTTATTTTCTTATACTAACGGAGCTTACGAGTTTTCTGTTAAGTTTTGTGTTGTGAAGTTTTCATGTTTTGGGTAAGGATTCGATGGACTATGGAATAAGGAGTGGCAAGAGCCTAATCTTGGGGATGCCCAAGGCACCCCAAGGTAATATTCAAGGATAGCCAAGAGCCTAAGCTTTGGTTCCATAGTTATTGTAGTGTTCAGTAGCAAAGTAATATGATAGTGATGGTAACGGTAACAAAAGAGTAATGTTTTTGGTATTTTGTAGTGATTGTAACAATAGCAACGGGAAAGTAAATAAGCATAAACCAGTATATGGAAAGCTCGTAGGCATTGGATCAATGATGGATAATTATGCCGGATGCGGTTCATCATGTAACAGTCATAACATAGAGTGACATAGAACTAGCTCCAATTCGTCAATGTAATGTAGGCATGTATTCCGAATATAGTCATACGTGCTTATGTAAAAGAACTTGAATGACATCTTTTGTCCTACCCTCCCGTGGCAGCGAGGTCCTAATGGAAACTAAGGGATATTAAGGCCTCCTTTTAATAGAGAACCGGAACAAAGCATTAGCACATAGTGAATACATGAACTCCTCAAACTACGGTCATCACCGGTAAGTATCCCAATTATTGTCACTTCAGGGTTAACGGATCATAACACATAATAGGTGACTATAGACTTGCAAGATAGGATGTAGAACTCTCATATATTGATGAAAACATAATAGGTTCAGATCTGAAATCATGGCACTCGGGCCCTAGTGACAAGCATTAAGCATAGCAAAGTCATAGTAACATCAATCTCAGAACATAGTGGATACTAGGGATCAAACCCTAACAAAACTAACTCGATTACATGGTGAATCTCATCCAACCCATCACCGTCCAGCAAGCCTACGATGGAATTACTCATGCACGGCGGTGAGCATCATGAAATTGGTGATGGAGGATGGTTGATGATGACGATGGCAACGAATCCCCCTCTCCAGAGCCCCGAACGGACTCCAGATCAGCCCTCCCGAGAGGTTTTAGGGCTTGGCGGCAGCTCTGTATAGTAAAACGCGATGATTTCTTCTCTCCTATTTTTGCTCCCTGAAACCAGTTATATAGAGTTGGAGTTGGAGTCTGGGGGCTTCCAGGGAGGCCACGAGGTAGGGGGCGCGCCCTAGGGGGGGCGCACCCCCACCCTCGTGAGAAGGGTGCGGGCCCCCTGGTCTTCATCTTTGGCGAGGATTTTTTATTATTTATTGTAAGATATTTCGTGGAGTTTCAAGTCATTCCGAGAACTTTTGTTTTCTGCACATAAAACAACATCATGGCAATTCTGCTGAAAACAGCGTGAGTCCGGATTAGTTCCATTCAAATCATACAAGTTAGAGTCCAAAACTAGGGCAAAAGTGTTTGGAAAAGTAGATACGTTGGAGACGTATCAACTCCCCCAAGCTTAAACCCTTGCTTGTCCTCAAGCAATTCAGTTGACAAACTGAAAGAAATAAAGAAAAACTTTTACAAACTTTGTTTGCTCTTGTTCTTGTAAATATGTCAAGCTAGCATTCAAGTTTTCAGCAAAGATTATAACTAACCACATTTGCAATAATTCTCAGGTCTCATGATTACCCATATCAATATCATAATCAACTAGCAAGCCATAATAATAAATCTCGGATGACAACACTTTCTCAAAACAATCATAATATGATATAACAAGATGGTATCTCGCTAGCCCTTTCTGAGACCGCAAAACATAAATGCAAAGCACCTTTAAATATCAAGGACTGACTAGACATTGTAATTCATGGTAAAAGAGATCCAATCATAGTCATACCCAATGTAAACTAACAATAATGATTGCAAATGACAGCTACGCTCTCCATCTAGTGCTTTTTAATAAGAGGGTGATGACTCAACATAAAATTAAATAGATAGGCCCTTCGCAGAGGGAAGCAAGGATTTGTAGAGGTGCCGAGCTCGGTTTTGAAATAGATGTGAATAATATTTTGAGCGGTGTACTTTCATTGTCAACATAACAACCAAGAGATGGCGATATCTTCCATGTTACACACATTATAGGCGGTTCCCAAACAAAATGGTAAAGTTTATACTCCCCCTCCACCAACAAACATCAATCCATGGTTTGCTCGAAACAACGAGTGCCTCCAACATACATCAGGTCCCAGGGGGAGTTTTTTTTGCAATTATTTTGATTTAGTTTGCATAAAGCATGGGACTGGGCATCCCGGTGACAAGTCCTTTATCTCGTGAATGAGGAGCGAAGTCCACTCCTCTTGAGAATATCCCGCCTAACATGGAAGATACAGATAGCCCTAGTTGACACATGAGCTATTCAAGCATACAAAATAGGATGATTATTTGAAGGTTTAGAGTTTGGCACATACAAATTTACTTGGAACGGCAGGTAGATACCGCATATAGGAAGGTATAGTGGACTCGTGTGGAATAACTTTGGGGTTTAAGGAGTTTGGATGCACAAGCAGTATTCCCGCTTAGTACAGGTGAAGGCTAGCAAAAGACTGGGAAGCGACCAACTAGAGAGCGACAACAGCCATGTACATGCATTAAAATTAATAAACATTGGATGCAAGCATGAGTTGGATATAATCCACCATGAACATAAATATCGTGAAGGCTATGTTGATTTGTTTCAACTACATGCATGAACATGTGCCAAGTCAAGTCACTTAAATCATTCAGAGGAGGATACCACCCTATCATACCACATCATAACCATTTTAATAGCATGTTGGCACACAAGGTAAATCATTATAACTCATAGCTAATCAAGCATCGCACAAGCAACTATGATCTCTAATTGTCATTGCAAACATTTTTATTCATAACAAGCTGAATCAAGAACGATGAACTCATCATATTTACAAAACAAAAGAGGTCGAGTTCATACCAGCTTTTCTCATCTCAGTCAGTCCATCATATATCATCATAATTTCCTTTCACTTGCACGACCGAATGATGTGAATAATAATAAGAGTGCATGTGCATTGGACTAAGCTGGAATCTGCAAGCATTCAATAAACAGGAGAAGACAAGGCAATATGGGCTCTTTTGTCAGATAAACAATAATGCATATAAGAGCCACTTCAACAATTTAATCAAGGTCTTCTCCTACTGACCCCCAAAGAAAAGAAAAGAAATAAAACTATTTACACGGGAAAGCTCCCAACAAGCAAAAGAAGAACAGGAAATATTTTGGGGTTTTCTTTTTAATTACTACTACAGCATGGAAAGTAAATTAATTAAAAGCTACAACTAATTTTTTGGTTTTTTCTTAAGGTTCATCAAACACACAAAAGGAAAGTATAAAAGAAAATAAACTAGCATGGATGATACAATGAAAAAGTATGAGCACTGACATCTGGCAATGAGTGTGTGTGAACATAAATGTAATGTCAGTGAGAAATACGTACTGCCCCAAGCTTAGGCTTTTGGCCTAAGTTGTTCTATGGCCACGGTTGGCCTGGCTGGTATCCATAATAATAGTTGTTGGGGTCGTACTATGATGAGGAAGAAGAAGGCTCCGATTGCCACTGGTTGGCAATCATCTCCGGATCCCACTGATAGTTAGACTGTCATGAAGGATCAAATTGTGGTTCCGGTTCTGGCTCCTCGGCTGGTGCAGGGTTCCGGTAGGCATGGATAGCCTTCAACGGAACAAGGTAATTGCCTACGGTCAAATCAAACAAAGCAGGAGCAGGCAAGGTAATAGTCTCAGGATGATGTTTATTAAAGAACAATTGATATTTAAGCTCTCCTTCCCTATTCTTAACAATAAAATCATGTGCCACCATACTTTTATAATCTAAATAAACACGAGGTAGCACTTGTTCCTCCTTCTCAGCATGCCTAATAGGTATGTTAAAATGTGCAGCTAGCGTGTGGCATAGACGCCTCCAAAGATGGGACCCTTAGTACGGTTCATACTTAACCGTCTAGCAATAATGCCGCCCATACTAAAAGTGTTATCACTGTATAAACCTTGGAGAAAAATAATAATATGAGGGATACTAAGGTTTCCATAGTTTTCGCGACCAATTAAGCAACGACTAGCAAATAATGCAAAGTAACGTAAGAGAGGAAAATGTATGCTAGTGATTCGTGCATCGGAAACCTTCCTAGTTTCCCCTACAGTGATAGTATTAATAAATCCCTCCACATCATCATGATGTGGTTCTTCTGTCTTGCCCCCAAAAGGGACTAAACAAATCTGACAAAAATCATAAAGTGACATCTCCTTATGCTCATCATATAAATGAAACTCCACCGTAGGTGGTGAGTTCCTAGAATGGAAATGAAAGTTTTGCAAAAAGGTATTTGTGAGTAAGATATACTGATCGCATTTGTCATGGAGGAAAGCAGTGAGGCCTGCATTATGAGCCAACTCATGAAAATCTTCATAAATCCCGGCTGCTCTCAAGAAATCCTCAGAAGGATGTGCGCGACAAATTATACTTAGGCTTCGGTGCCTTTTCCTTCAAGCGTTGGCTCGATGAGCCCCTCAATAATCTCCTCATCATTTTCTGAAAAATTCTGAAATTTTTAGTAACTTCAAAATAAAAGTAAAACAAACTCAATAATATTGATAGCAACTACTCCTACAAGTGCCTAGGGCCTATATCATGCATCAAAACTACTTTTGACCATATAAATTTGACATGCAAGCTCAGGAACAGGGTCACCTAAGCAACACAAATTTGCAATGAATAACACACTACAACAAAAACTAATTGGACCAATGGAGGAGTCACATACCAAGGAACAATCTCCCCAAGCAGTTTTGTGAGAGGTGCTTTGAGCAAGGAGATCGAAAATGGCAGCAAAACGAGCTTGGACTCGGGTTTGAGTTGGTTTTTCGTGTTTGGGGGAGGATGATGAAGTGTGTGGCTGGAAGAATAAGTGGAGGAGGGCCACCATGGGCCCACGAGGCAGGGGGCACGCCCTCCACCCTCATGGCAAGGTGGTTGGCCCCCCTGGTGTGTTCTTTGTTCCATAAATCCTCAAATATTCTATAAAAATCATATTTAATTTTCAGGGCATTTGGAGAACTTTTATGTTCGAGGTATTTTTATATTCCACGGATAATCAGATAACAGATAGAATTTTTTTATATTTACTTTATTTCAACTAAATAACAGAAAGTATAGAGAGGGTACAGAGAGTTGCGCTTCTAGTTTCATCCATCTCATGCTCGTCAAAAGGAATCCACTAACAAGGTTGATCAAGTCTTGTTAACAAACCCATTCCGATTAACATGAAACCGGAGAAATTTCGAATAACACTAGGTTACCTCAAGAGGGATATGCACATCCCCAATAATAAGTATATCATATTTCTTCTTGACAGTAGGAAGAGGAAATTCAAAACCTCCAAATATAATCGATGGAGTTTTTCCGATAGAATTGATACTATGAACTTGAGGTTGTTTCCTCGGAAAGTGTACCGTATGCTCATTACCATTAACATGAAAAGTGACATTACCTTTGTTGCAATCAATAACAGCCCCTGCAGTATTAAGAAAAGGTCTTCCAAGAATAATAGACATACTATCGTCCTCGGGAATATCAAGAATAACAAAGTCCATTAAAATAGTAACGTTTGCAACTACAACAGGCACATCCTCACAAATACCGACAGGTATAGCAGTTGATTTATCAGCCATTTGCAAAGATATTTTAGTAGGTGTCAACTTATTCAAATCAAGTCTAAGATATAAAGAGAGGCATAACACTAACACCAGCTCCAAGATCACATAAAGCAGTTTTAACATAGTTTCTTTTAATGGAGCATGGTATAGTAGGTACTCCTGGATCTCCAAGTTTCTTTGGTATTCCACCCTTAAAAGTATAATTAGCAAGCATTGTGGAAATTTCAGCTTCCGGTATCTTTCTTTTATTTGTAATAATATCTTTCATGTACTTAGCATAAGGATTTGTTTTGAGTATATCAGTCAATCGCATACGCAAAAATATAGGTCTAATCATTTCAGCAAAGCGCTCAAAATCCTCATCATCCTTTTTCTTGGATGGTTTGGGAGGAAAAGGCATGGGTTTCTGAACCCATGGTTCTCTTTCTTTACCATGTTTCCTAGCAACAAAGTCTTTCTTATCATAACATTGATTCTTTGATTGTGGGTTATCAAGATCAACAGCAGGTTCAATTTCTACATCATTATCAGTACTAGGTTGAGCATTAATATGAACATCCACTACAAAAAATACACTTCTGTGATGATACGTGTTTGTCACAGTAGGTCGCTTTTTTTTGTCATGCATGTACATCCATGACAAATTTATGACAGAATCAAGATAGTCATACCCGTGCTGTCGTAGAAGTGTTCCATGACATTACCAAAATTATCATCACGGAAGTGTCCACTTCCATGACGATAAATCGCGCGCCACAGAAGTGCTTTCGTCAAGGGTGACCGACACGTGGCATCCACCGTAACGGAATGCCGTTAAGCTATCGGGTCGGGTTTTGGATCCGATAACCCGTTAACAGCCCCAACCAATGGGGATTTTCCACGTGTAAAATCATCATTGGCTGGAGGAAACACGTGTCGGCTCATCGTTGGGACAGATGTCAACCACTCATTGGACGTAAGGCACCTATGATACGTCGACCTGTGGCACGGCCCAACAGAGGCCCATTCCTGTGAAAAGGCCGGCTCGTTTGACTTGGTCAAAAGCTGGCGGGCCAGCCCATGGAAAGCCTGTTAACGGCATGTTCGAATATAGCCCATTTATAGCCTGCTAACCCGAGGCCCGTTACACCCTATCCGAATTAGGCCCAATAGCGTCATCTAGGCCATCCAATATGATTCCAGCCCGTTTTCACTTCTGGCCCATGTATGGCCCATGACGTCTTTCAGCCCATATGAGGCCCTATGTAACTCTTGGCCTACTAACGGCCCGTGGTGAAACTGGGCCGTAATGAATAGTGTATCACTTTACACCCATTAACAGCCCGTGGTGAAACTGGCCCGTAATGAATAGTGTATCACTTTATTCTTGGGCTCATTTCCAGCATTCGTTTACTTACGGCCCGTTACTGTCATTTTCTACTTGTGGGCCAAATTCAGCCTGTGGTTACAGTCGGCCCGTTTGTGGTCCGTTAATACGTTGGGCCGATTTCATAGCGTCATCAAATATAGCCTATTAACGATGGCCCGTTATGGTCGGCCCATGAACGGACGATTCTAACTCTAGCCCGTTTACGGCCATAATGCGGTCTGTTTGGACCATGTTTGGCCAATTGATTATACGGCCCGTATAAGGCCCATTGATAATATGGCCCGTAGAAGGCCCATTGTTTCTACGGTCCGTAGAAGGCCCACTGTTTCTACGGCCAGTAGGAGGCCCAGTGTCACTACAGTAAATATTAGCCCATGGTTATTGTGGCCTAGTTTTAAAAAATAGGTTATTGCAGCCACTAGCTAACCGCGGAAAAAGAACTGCAATGACTACAAGCAAACAAATAAACAAGACAACAAGGAAATAAATAAGCAATCAACTAACGCTAGGGTACCACGGCTATTACACATATTACATCCACTGGGCATCAAAGTTTGCCACCAGTGCAAATATAGGGAACAAAGCAGCATATCATATACACTGGCTGTCAAAGTTGGCGACCAGCGCAAATAAACGCCGCAACAAAACTAATCCAGAACTGAAACCACTTCAGAAGATCTCAAGAAACAATATCCTGGGTACCCATAATGCTGGCAAGATGCTTAGCAAGCTTATTAACTTTCTCTTGTTTGGCGCTTAAATCCTCCAACGCTTGTTGTTGCACCAGAAAATATGCATCTGAATTCTGCAGGGACTTCCTCGGTCCTTCAGCTTCCTCGTAGCACATTTGATCGATGTCTTTCAACTTGAAGTTGAGACTCAAGAAGACGAACTAATTCAGGCAGCGAGTTCGAAGAGCTTGTGCCAGCAGTAATGGCCAGTAACTCGAACACTACATCAAGACATGACTTTTGGGTTCCCTCACTGTCGTCAAGATAGTTTTTATCAGCTTTCTTGGAGACCAACAGGGATGTCTCACTATCTTGAACCTTATCTACATTACTTCCTATACCATTGGATAACGCGGTACTGTTCTCCAATATTTTGTCCGCATTCTAAAAGAGAAACAAGCAGACACATCACATGTTTACCATGTTGTATATGAAACTCATTTTGGTAAATGAGTTCAGTAGTAAAGTGGACAGGATAACAGCATGAAACAAACATATATCTATGTACCATGGTCACTTTATGGTCTATACCATTCTATTTTTTGTTGCCAAATCAAGATAGAGACACAGTTCAAATAATATTTGTTCAAGACAAAGCAAAATAGACAGAATATAAGTGTGGGTAACTATAGAGCAATAACAACACTTGTAATGTGCATGACATGAGAACATAACTGTTTATTCAATTGAAACTGAAATCAACATAGAGCAGGTTACAATAGCAAACCAGTTAAAGAAACAGATTTAAAACATACCTGTTGCGAAATTGGAGTTTCAATTCCATCCTTCAAATTTGAAAATAGTTGGTATGAGTAAATACAGTCGTGCAAGAGCAAAGGAGTATGAACCATAGCTACAGAACCTGACCTGAGAACAAATCTTCTTCTCCTTTAAGCGTTGAGTTGGGATTCGGAGTGGTGGTCCTCGTGCTTTGGGCACTGCAGTTCCCTTACTAACTGCTCGTGTTTGGGTGCTCTGTGGTGGAGACGGTGCTGTGTCAACTGGAACTGGGTTACTATCTGCCGGGGTTGGGGTTAGAAGGGGTGTAGCTGGTTCTCTGTCCAACTGGGTAGGGGTACAATCTGTGAGAGTCTGGGTTATGTGTGGTGGATCTGGTCCTTGGGCAAGTACAACCGTGGTTCTATCTGCATCAACTGGTAGCACTATCTTTTCTGAAGACCGTGTTGTTACTCCCTTAGATACTGCCATCACGCTCTCCAATTCAAATGGCTGATAAACAAGAAAAGTAATTGAAAGTATAGACATTGTATGATAGACAGGTGCAATGGATAGTGGGGAATAAAAGAGGGCATGAAATAATTCATATTTATGTTGTCTAACCAAACAGGATAGCATGACACAATTTCACATATATGATGGCTAACTAAACAGGATAGCATGACACAATTTCACATTATGATGGCTAACTAAAAAAGATGGAAAGACATAGTTCAAAATATGAGACTATGTAAACAGGATGACATGACATAACTATATAATGTGTTTATTAAATAGGTTGGCATGCCATAATTCACATACATTCACGGATAGAATGCCATAATTCAAAATATGATGACTGTAAACACTAAACAGGATGAGATGATATAACTATATGATGTCTTTATTAAATGGGTTGCCATGCCATAATTCAGATAGATGATGTGTATGTACTATGTAAACATGATGGCATGATATAATTCAAATATATGATTTATATAGTAAGCAAGTAAGCAGATGGCAATCCATATATGATGTAAAAACTAAGCAATGCAAGACAACATGCATGACATGGGTAATATAACCCTGCCAAGTTTGAGCATAGACCTCAGGGGGAAAATAGGACTGGTCATCAGTCTCTGAATCCTCCTCTGAGGAGCTCTCTGTAACCAGCAAGATGTCTGCTTCAGCAGGTAGCATTGTCTGCTCTGAATACCTTGTTTTCACTCCAGATACTTCCATCACCGCTTCAAATGGCTGATGCATAGGAAGAGTAGTTGAATATACAAACGTTGTCGCCAAATGGAACACGTAATACAAAAAAATGATAGCATGATATAATTCACATACATGATGATTGGCTAAACAGCATGGCATTGCATAATTCACATATATAATGCCTTTGCAACAAGATAGCATTGTATAATTCACATATATAATGTCTTGCAACAAGATGGCAATGCATAATTCACATATATGGTAATTAGACACTGAACAGGTGGCATTCACACAAAGCATGTCTAAACTAATCAAATGACATAGCAATGCGAGACACCATACGCACGATATGAGCAACATAACCCTGCCAAGTTAGAGCATACACCTCGGGGGGGGAATAGGACTGGTCATCTGTCTCTGAATCCTCCTCTGAGGAGCTATCCGTAACCAGCGAGATATGCGCTTCGTCAGATAGCATAGTCTGCTCTGAAGACCTTGTTTTCACTCCAGAATTTGCCATCACCGTGTCAAATGGCTGATGCACACGAAGAGCAGTTGAATGTAATAACATTGTTGACAAATGTAATATGTAACGAAAAAAAGGATGGCCTGATATAATTTACATATAAGATGACTGGCTAAGCAGGATGGCATTGCAAAATTCACATATATGATGCCTGGCTAAACAAGATGGCGTTGCATAATTCACATAAACGATGAATAAACTAAACAGATGGCATTCGCACAAAGGATGTCTAAACTAAGCAGATGACATATTTGATGTATAAAGTAAGCAATGCAAGACACCATATGCATGATATAACCAACATCAGCATGCCAAGTTAGAGCGAAGACCTCAGGGGGTAAATAGGAGTTGTCTTCTCCTTCTGAATCCCCCTCAGAACAGATATCTTCCTCTCGATTACAATCCGAAATGCGTGGAGGGGGGCTGCCTTTGCGCCTACCATGGAGCGACGTCTGCATGAATTTTATTGCCACACAAGGCTCGTCTCTTTTGCTCTACATGTTCAGTTCCATTGTTTACAATAACTGTCATGCATAGGAATAAAACATAGTGAGATTATGTAAGGAGTGCATGCAGAAATCCAGAGTGATGGTAGCAACCTGTGGATAGACCCAAAACCAATAATAGCAGGCAGATAATGGCTTCAGTTAAAAAATACAGATAATGGCTTCTTTACTGTTTGTTTCCCACCCAACATGAAACTCATAGTAGACACCGGAGATTAACCAGATAGTAGATAGATACTATTGATAGCGGCCCCGATATGTACCCCACAACCATTTAAAAACTCAAGTTTGACCATTAGTTTGGAGCTGACTCAGAGTCTAATCGGTGAACAGGACGATAAAGTAGCATGTAATATTAAGCGATGCATAACGTAAGCAGACACGAAAGAGTGCGACCTCTCTTGCGGACCCGTGTAGTCCTCGAGGTCATCTGCTCGGTTGATGATGGTAGTGCAGTTTTCATGGCTGCCAGCGGCGGGGAAGAAGATCTGAGGCGGCGAAAGACAGTCTGGAGGCCGGATCCCTGCTGTGCTGGACCCTTCTGTCGTTGGAGCAGCTGAGCTGGGGTGGACGACGGCGCAGCAGGAGCGGGACAAACCACACAAGGTTTTCTTTGACAACTATCTGTAAGAGAAGTAATTCTGTAAGGGCTCGTTTGAATTGGAGGATTCCAACAATGCAGGGATAGGAAATAGACAGGAATAGGATAGGAATGCACGTGCAAAACAGAGAATTTAAAAACACAGGATTTCTGCCAATCTGGGTGTTTGATTCACAACAATTGGAAGATCACAGGATGCAAAGAAGCATGGTGAGATTAAGTCAAACCACAAGAAAATGTACGGTTATAATGCTATTATGCTACTATCTCTTAGTCTTGTGCTTCATGAATAGGAATTTGAAAAGGAGGACAAGTGAAAATTAAAATTCCTACGTTTTTTCTTTCAAGGAGACACTAAAGGAACAAATCCGTGTGCTCAGTGGACAATATATATAACATGTAGAGTAAAAAAGAGATGCAACAAGTGTACAACCTCTTTGGCGAAGCCATGTCGATCTCAGCGTGATTGGGTTGGCCGGTGAGGATGCTCCGGCTGACTTGGCTGTCGGAGGAGGGGAAGAAGATCTTAGGCGTCTGGAGATGGAGCCCGAGGTACTGCTCCGCTGTGATGGAGGGTTTCGTCGTTGGAGCAGCTCCGGTGAGTTGTACGACGCCGAGGCTGAAGCAGGACAAGAGAGACAACGAACAACGTTAACCTGAGTGGAATTCTAATAGCATCTCCAATACATGACGTAAAATACATCAGCCTCTCATCTCTCAACTTAACTATCGAAACTGAATTTAACTGTCGAAACTGAACTTAACTGTCGAAACTGAACTTAACTGTCGAAACTGAATTTTGTTGTCGAAACTGGACGCACTAGCAAGGTGAGGCTACACGTCGGTCGACTGACTTTTTCATCTCTGGTCAGTCGATTTTGCAGCCGTTGGATACGAAATCAAGGGCGTGTGGTTCATCTTCAACCTCCACCCCCCTGAGCCGGCCAAACAGAAGCCCCCCGCCGCCCGCGGTGCGCCGCCCCGGCCGCCCCGAAAACACTCCTCACCGCCGGTCCGCCGCCTCCCCGGCCATCCCTCTAGCCCCCCCCATGTGTCGAGCTTTTTCTCCGGCGATCCCCATGCCACCGCCCTGCCAACGCCCCGCCACCGTCGGCGACCACCGCCCCCATCCTGAACCCTAAGATAGATAGTGAGGTACCTCTCCGGCGAGCCCCCTCCCCGCTGCGGCTGGTTCTTCCTTCACCCCCGCGGCATCGGAGTGAAGTGTAGCTAAATTAGAGCAGCATCGCAAGCAAGAGCAAGAGCGACTGCAGCAGCACGAGCAAGAGCAATAGCAATAGCAGACCAGGCAGGGGACCGAGAGCAAGAGTAGAGCAGCAGCGCGAGCAAGATCTAAAGTAGCAGCAGGTCCTACTGATGTGGACATCATCGCCGAGGGAGTGACGCCGTGGAGGAAGTGGCCGGTGACGCCACCGTGGATGGAGCCGTGCCGTGTCGGCTCAGGACAGAGCACCGGCAGCACCGTGAGATCGAATCAAGAAGAAAATGCGGCGATTAGTGTACAACCTCTTTGGTGGCGCCGATTAGGCTGCAGCTTCATCCGAGGAAATGGTGATGATGAGGCTCTTCTGGTGGTGCAAGTGAAGACGGCAGTGTGCGAATGGAGGTGGCGCAAAAGACGAGGGGAACGTCGGGGCAGCTCCTTGGAGGTGGAGGACGGGGTGACTGAACCGGCAGGATGATGAGATCGACGACGGATCCTCATCCGGTACGGTGGATGAGGGACGTCGAGGTGTTGCTGTGGACGACGTCATCGGGGAAGAGGCTCCGGCTGGGTGGTGGACGGAGCAGGGTGTGGGGTTTCGTCGCGGGTTTTCGTGGCCCTCGTGCACGAATGGGTGGGCGGATGGGATGGCAGTGGGGAACCATGGCTTAGAGACACGCTTGTCCGAAATGTGGGGTAAGTTACGAAAGTACCCCCACCGATTTGAGGTGGTTCTTTCGGTTCAGGGGTACCACGGGCATTTCGCATGTCGGGATTTCACAGGAGGTGGGAGTTTTCACGCGCGTTGTAATTTCGGAATAGCAAGGCGTGGGTTGAGATGTAGGGAGTTGTCGGAGCACAACGAGACAAAGATATATCTTAAATATTCTGGGCTAACAAGGCGCGGGTTGAAATTTTCGGACAAGCCTAACGTGTACTGTACCAAATCAATGCGCCCTAAAAATGTCATTCAAAACTTTGAATTCATGTTATGTTCAATTAAAATATTTCGCTACGTGTATAATGCATGCAACCTACTACTCAAATGAACATTTTAGTGCATTCCGAACGTATATACTACCGCTCCAATATGAACTAAATTTGAATTCGTTTCTCTATTTGGATAAGATCTACAGTAATGATTGTTGTGAAGTCAAAGCATTTGAATTCGTTTCTTTGTTTTAATAAGATCTACAATCATCATTATTGCCAAGTTAAACCATCGTTTGTGTATTATCTTCACAGCACACCACATGATTAGTCTCGAGTTACATATGGACTATGTGTACTATATGAACTCGAACTAGATTTTTTGAATCCACTTTATTTTCATTTCAAATCACATTACATTTCTAGCTCTAGCTAGATCTTCATAATCTAAACCATGTCTCATATGTATAATGTGTTTATCACAATATGTATGGTGCCCCACCCCCTACGCCTACAAGTATTTAGATGTGAGTTGCAAACACCACACATTACCACAAATTCAAATAAAATGTGAGAATGTTCGATATATAGTATTGTTTAGATTGTTCGATATTTAGTTGTAAGCTGCAAACGCCACACATTATCACAAATTCAAATAAAATGTGAGATTGTTTGATGTATAGTATGGTTTAGATTGTTCAGCATTTAGCTGTGAGTTGCAAACACCATGCATTATCACATTATGGTATAACATGTGCACAGCACGTGTATCACCGCTATATTCATCCATGCAATGTTTAAAACACTATGATCTCCTATTCAAATATATGAACCCGCTTTCATATCAAATTATGATCTTTGTTAGTCTCTTACACCCACACAATCCTCTAACCTTTGTAGCTACCACTAACTTTCTCTCATGCATGCACACGCCCTCCTCGCCCTCCCCCTCCCTCGGCATTCTATCCACCGGGCACATTCATTTTTTTCTTTAGGTTGTTCTCCCAGAGTCTCCACAACTCCTTTCCGACACACACCGATCGATAAACCTCTCCAGCGATGCTTGCCTACAACATACAAACACGCCTTCAATCTCCTCCTTTATGTGTCCTTGCCTCGTGTCTCTCATTCGGTCAGACACACGTGTAAACTCTTGCCCCTCTTTTCATCGCTCTCTCACAACCGCACACTCCTCCCCCTATCTAGCTAGTAGTTGGGCCTCTCGCACGACCTCCTAGCTCCATTCTCTTTGTCTATCCGTCTCGCTGGGCCTTATTAGCCTCTAACAAATGGACGTACACCGACCGATCTTTTTCTATACATATAGCTAGCTAGGTCATTATAACTCGTTTTTACCCACACGTCAATCGATCTACCTCATTAGTTGTGTCTCTCCCTTCCTCCGACAAACAACAATTGATCTACCGATCTAATTAGGTTTCCTTACCAAACACATGGTTCCCCTTCATCATCCATGGATGCGTCTCGACAGATCTATCACACACAGGCACACACAGAAACACATCCCCACTCTTATTGATAACATTGCAGTTCCACCCTCAGTTTGTCTAGCCGGTCTCTCCCACCATCTTCGAGAAGCAACTCCATCACCCATCCAGCACTCTACCCCTCTCCCTCCCTCTCCCTCCCTCTCCCTCCCTCTCTCTCTCCTCTATCTCTCTCCCATCATATTTCCCGTCCTTCAGTTATGTATGGATGTCGACTGATCTCCCTCAAGACATAGCTGGGTCTCTCCTTCTCAACACATATACGAGTCATTCTACCTCTATAGTTAGGCCTCTACCTACCCCTCCCACCACCCCCCTCCCCCCCACACACACCGATACATCGAGCGCTCTAGTCATGTCTCCTTGCCACACACAAACTTGGCGTGTGCCCTCTAACGTTCCGGTAGGCCAGTCGCCCTATATCTTTGACTTGTCCACACACACAATTTCGATGGCTCTCTTCATCGATCTCGCACCCACCCAGTTGATCTTCTCTTCGATTCTATCGATAGCTATGACCCCTCCCTCTCTTCTCGTGGATTGCCCGACCCTCTATGTATGATATGGATAGGCCTCCATTTCACACACATTGCATGCAAAAAAAATTTGAGATGTCATCGACACATATTCCCACAAATAATTCATGAAATCAACCCCCATCCCACCCCACCCCAAAACAAAAAACACTCACGAACGCGGTTTGTATCTCTCACACACACCCACGTAGGTGGGGAACGTGCACAAAGAGAAGAGGTGCATGCACGGCGCACGTACTCCCATCTCTTTCCCAATCACACCCGCGTGGGTACACGGTGGAGCTCATTTCTGTACGGAAAAGGCAGCCCACATGGTAATTTGGCACGTGTACTGGTTGTCCACTTGGTGGAGGGAGGATCGTCTACCACGGGTGAACAAACAAATTGCAACTTGACGTGTTATGTTAAAAAAAGAGGCAAACCATGTGGGGCCTACCTTAGAGGCAAGGCTCTATACACTGGAGTACTTTTGATGTGTCCCGTCAACTCACAGAACGAGGAGAAGCTTTCTTAGTATGCCGTCTCCCCCGCCCACGGGCGCGGTGGCTCGCAGGATGAGGTGAAGCTTGCTTACTACGCCTTACGCCCGCTCCCTCGCCCATGCGCGCGGTGGCTCGCAGGACGAGGAGAAAAATTTACTACTCCCTCCGTTTACTCCTCGTCCCTACTACCTTGGTTATAGAGATTATATCATATTGTTTGGAATATATATGTCCTTTAGTAGATTTCAATATGAACTACTAGTACATACTCCAAACACTGATGTATATAGATGTATTTTAAAGTGTAGATTCACTCATTTTGCTCCGTGTGTAGCACTCTCCCTCGCCCCTCGACCCTCGCCCACGTGGTGGACGTGCAGCAATTCATTCGGTCGCATATAGCCAGAACGATATATACTGCACTACCATTATTGCTCGACTTCCCGAAGAGGCAAAGAGCCAATCGCATGGTCAATATTTTGGAGATGCCAAGCGCAAGGTTATAGGAGAACGAGTAGTAGGTGCCGCGTCATTTATAAATAAAGTTTTTTTTTCTTTAGTGGCACGTATGCAATATGATAGGTTCATATGGAGAGAAAAGGAGTACATAGTCAGGACGGGCCAGCCTACACGGTTGCTTGCTAGGGTTGCTCTCTTCACACACTCTCGCACAAAACGACTGTGGCCACATCTCTAACATCCCGGCGGATCACGTCCGCTTGGGGAAGGGGTGGATGCTTAGTGTAGATGCGGTGGCCGTCCCCGACAGCGAAAACCCACTGTCGACACGTCCCGATCAGGGGTCCCCGCCGTTCTCTCTCACAAAGCCGGTGAGGTTGCCTTCGTCCCTTGCTCACTGCAGCGACGTGGGCAGTTGCCGCCTCCCGCCGCCCTCCTCAAGGTTGAGCTACGCGTCCCTCAGGTACAACTCCCTTTACAGCTGGCTTGTACCACTGCTCCAGCTGCCCACATCACTCCCTGTGGATATTTCTCTACTTCTTTGCCCCGCACATACCTCTACTGGCTTCTACGTACTATATTTGTGATGAGTTTATGTCTCATCAACTAGTCCCAGTAATCTTATTCTAATCACGCTTGTTCAATTTCTTTGCCACAGGGATGCTCATCTCGATTTTGGTGAAACTGCACAAAATGATCCGATGGTCAAAAGGTTGCAAACTTCATGTATTAGGAAGCTCAAACATTGCCAGCAAATTGAAGCCTGGTCAGGATTCGCGGTTCAAGGGCTAGGGACTGCATCGTTTTTTTCTTTAGCTGCCTCTGTTCCAAAGTAAGTGTCAACTTTAGTAGTAGTACAACTTTGTACTAAAGTTTGCACAAAGTTGAGAAACTTATTTTGGAACGGAGGGAGTACATATTTGCTATGATCTGTCAATCATTGAGATGCAATAGCATGCATGTTAGTCTCCTTTGTATTTAATGAAATGTTGCAACGGGCAACCTTGGACACAAGATACATGTAACAGAAGCTGGAGGCTTCATAGCATTGTACAAATTTAACTCGCTAATAAATTACAGTACGTACTATACTAGTACTTCCTCCGTTCCTAAATATAAGTCTTTGTAGAGATTTCACCATGAACCACATGCGGATGTATATAGATGCATTGTAAGTGTAGATTCATTCATTTTGTTCCGTATGTAGTGGAATCTCTATAAAGACTTATATCTACTAGTAATACCTAGCCCCACTACTAGGAATTCTCTATCCTCTCCTTGAGCCACGTCATCAAAATTGATGTAGCCGTTAGATGAAGTAAATCAGTCCATAATAGCCGTCTGATCTTGACGTTGAGAGGCTCCGCACTAAGCCACATGCAAGCATGCAGAAATACCGTGCCACATGCATGTGAGTGGGTTTTAAATCACATCAACATGTCTGCATGCAAGAATGCACCGATAGCATGCATGTAAGTGAGCTTTTAAGTCCCATTAACATGTCAAAAAGAAAAATATAATCCCATTATGCAGTAGGAGTTCAGGAGTTGGCTGATCTTTTTTTCCTTACGTGGGATGATCTAAATGATGACGGGAGTTTATTTAGTTTGGCTACCACATTTGTCATGCGGTTATAGAGTTTTTTTTGTTCCATGAAATCGATAATTTTGCGCAGAGAGATATACCGTTGTTCCGCGCAAACGCACGGAGACTCATCTAGTAATATTTAGGAATGGAGGGAGTACTATGTAAAGAGTTAGGTGTCGCACGGTGATAGTAGTGTGAGGTGGGCCATGTAATCACTGAGCCTGCGTGTTTTCACTGCTCTTGCACGCCTCCGCTGTAAGAATGGAGAAAATTGTAATCTAGTAGTAGTAGTAGTATACCTCCTTTCGCCGAAAGCGTGGGACATCTAGCAGTCCTACCACCTCAGTAATAAAGACCAATGAGCCGTCAAATCACATAGACCCAGTAGTAAGTTGGACGGACGAAGCAACCATCACTCTTGCGCCAGTGAGAGCTCACGTCCGCTCTGCCCGAGCATGAATGCGGCACCGATTCTTTGGAGCGGCGCTGACCGTTTCAGGCGGGAAGCGCGCGCGGGCAATGGAGGGGCTTTGGGTGGGCCAGGCTGGTCAGGAGCGGGCGTGGCAGTTGTCCGCATGTCCCTATCGGACACGCCCAGAAACGAGAGGATGCACCGACTCTTGCGGCCAAAATCGTACACTACACAACATCTCTCTGTAGGAGTAGGTCGATATGTCACTCTCTCTAACACACACATGGTGTTAAACACACACACACACACACACACACACACACCTTGGTCCCGTTGCACCTTCTAACGTGACTTATTACACCTAGATGGAGGGAGTAGTAAGTATACGAGATACGGTGGCACACTGACTTAATTCGAATACAAGTGGCCAAAATTTGTGTGCATGTTATAATAAGGATTCACTTAAAATAGTACGTGAGCGAACAGAGGGATCAATTGGACAGTGTTTCCGAGCAGTAGCGAGATGTGTGGGGTAAGATACACCGCTGGTGCTTTTAATTTTTCTTATTAATTTGTTTGTTTCACCCTCCGACTGGTGGGACCCAACGTACTACGTGGAGAGAGGTAAGGTGACTAAGGCTGCATTATTTCTGCACCACTGTGGATAGTCTTACCACCAAAGCCACATGACACGATTATGATTGAAATCCTAATGACTGCCACACACACAAAAAAACACGGCATGCTTGTCACACGAATGCAGGAATGTATAAAAGGTTATTTCCCTCTCGTTGAACATAATGGGAGGGTTGTGTAGCTAGTTAGCCTATTCGCTCACTCTCTCGCCCTCTCCCGCTGGAGCCTCGGCGCTTGTAGTTGCTCTCTTCACACTCTCTCGCCCTCTCCAGATCTAAACAAGACTTCATTGGCCTCTCTCTCCCCTCACTGCTGCTCAAAGAGCCGGCAGGATCCATCCGCGGGGAAGGGAAGGAGGCTTAACTCTGTCGCCATCGGTGAGGGACTACCGGCGCAGCTGTTCACTTTCCACCCAACGGCGGCGCAGGAGGGCCTCCGGCCCCTTCTTCTTCGCACCGTCCCGTCACCCACCGAACCACGCCCCAAGAACCTTAAGGTATAATTTACTTACTCCACATGCATTGCTCTAGCTGCATGTATACCATGAATCTAGGACGTGGTTCAAAGAGGAAAGGAGTGGGGGATAGTAGTGGGAAAAGTTGTATATAGCATGAATCTAGGACGTGGTTCAAAGAGGAAATGAAGGGGGAAAGTTGTATAGCATTAATCTAGGACGTGGTTCAAAGAGGAAAGGAATGGGGGAAAGTAGTGGGGAAAGTTGTATTGCATAAATCTAGGACGTGGTTCAAAGAGGAAAGGAAGGGGCGAAAGTAGTAGTTCAAAAAGGAAAGGAAGGGACAAGGCTGTAGAGTTTGAGCAGGACTAGATTTGCTGCGCTCACATAGGGAAAGGCGTCTAAAGATAACAAAACTGGGACCAACACAAATATGCTCCTTGGTTGCTTGTTCTTTGTTGCAACAGACTGTGCATGACCAGAGTACATCGGTAGACGCATGGTACTGGTGCGTCCACTGCCCCGTGCAACTCATTAGCTGTTGTTAATCTAAGGCCCTGTTTGGTTAAAAACTCCCTAGTCCCTACATGCTGGGTTCTAAGGACTAAACATGGACTAGAGGTTATTAAATGACATGCTAAAAGACCATGTTACCCCTAGTAATGAACTAATAGAGACAAGGTGCGATGCGTGGCAGGGGCAACTGTTGGAAAAAGTCCCAAAAAGACTCCCTCGGGGTCTTCTTTCTTTAGTACCAAATGCCCACTTTTAGTCCCTAAAAGTCCCTCCTCTTTGGTTTAGATGGGACTGACACGGTGTTTTTTTAGTCCCTACACCAAAATGTCCCTGTAAACAAACACCCTCTAATAATGCCGCCGGAAAATTGATGCAATGCCATAGTTAAAAACAAATTATATGTTTAATGAATTTTATTGTTAATATAATCTCTATGTTAATATTAATCAATGCCACCGTTTGAGAAATTCTACTGTCTTGCTTTCTTTCCCATTTAGATAAGGTAGATGCTTCTTTTTGTTGGCTTATGTGTCATCCACCGTTATTGACCACTAATTGTTTCCTTTGCACCTCTGTGTAAATAGGGTTATCTGCTTCACCTCGTTGCCATTGTGACCTTTTGTTGCACTGCACAAAAGACTTTTGTTTTAAGAGTGTTTTGTGCAGTTCAACCAAAATGTCACATCGACAATGTTGCTTGATTGCTTGATCTTAGTGGAACTGCACAAGAGGACATCTTACTTCATATCCGTTAAGGGGAATTTGGTTTAGATCTTCTTCTTGTGAGTTGTTTGAATTCCGCATCATGAGAGGTCAGTACTAGCCTTCTTTCACATGATTCTGCAGTGTGCATTCATATGTTCTGCTACTTGTACAATAATGTTGCTTGATTTTAGTGAACTGCACAAATGGAGACAAGACTTCCAATCTGTATGTGCATCGTAATATCCCATTGAGGTAAGATAAGGATATTTCACAACTGCTGGCCTATATTTTGCCACTTTCATCAGAAAATTAAGTTTAGTACTATACTTGTGCTCCCTAATTGACATGCCAAATCTTACATTGAAGGCGAAGCTTGTTTGTTATTGAACCAAGTGATGAAGGGGAAGAACAAGGGGAAAAAACAAAAATTAACTCCCGGTGTTGTAATGAAGCACTGGAACTGTGATGACACAAGTAATGATATAGTTTTGCATCTTAATTTATTGCTATGGCTGGAACGAGCAATTGTTTTTCCACTGATTTGATGCCACTCTTAATGTAATATGTAATTATCTCTACTTGTGCAAACATGGATCTTCTTTGAAGATACCATATATTTTAGTGGAACTGCACAAGAAGATGTTGGAAACATTAAACTAATCGAGGAGTATATAGTAAGCATGGCCACCACCGTAGATTGCAACAGATGGTTCCGGAGAATTGCTTCATCTGTATGCTCTACACAATAAGCCTCCTGACAAAGGTTGGTACTCGCCCACTGATTTCGTCCATATGATTGAGCTTTGTCATCTCTATTGGTGTTGTGCCACTATTTAGATACTGTCATGAAAAAGTGGTATTGTCCTTGAGAAGTGCTTCATCTGTGCTGTTTTAAATATTTCCTTTCCTTTTTTGAGCAAATAGTGATGCTAGCATTTAGTAGTCCTCTTGTCTTTGCACAACAGGATCATCTTCCTCTGAAGAAGAATATGGAGTACGTGAAGTGACTAGTTCCAATTATGCCAGGATGAAGAAGCTCTGTCTATCTTATCATCAGAAGGAGCAGTTGAAGGATGGTTACATTACTCCCCACAAGACCAAACTAACTTCAGCTCAGAAGGACTGACAAAATCTCCATTTTTTGTTGTGATTGTCGGGGGGTGCTGATTCCACCAACACCTATGGGGACAGGGCCCCTTTCGGTTTAGTGGGAGGCGGAGAGCGCACAAAGAGCGGATCGAGGCAGTGCACGCGGGGGATTTTACCCAGCTTCGGGCCGCACGGATGCGTAAAACCCTACTGCTGCTTGTTTGTGTGTATTGAATCTTTGCTCAGGAGCGATCGACGCTACCAGACTGAGCGTGGGAGTGTTTCTGGTGTCCCCAATGAGCCGAACTGGCCGAACCTCCTCTACGTTGCGCTGGGCCTCCTTTTATACTTTCAAGGGGTCACCGACAGGTGGCAACGTAGACTAGAAGGGTAAAAATGGAAAAGGATGCGGTAGGTGCAGCTACCGCTACTGTGGATACAGTGCGCCCTACCTAACTCTGACGGCAGGGGACAAGGGCATTAAATGCCTGTCTGAGTCTCCTAAACAGTGCAAAAGCGTGACCGTTAGGAGCGCCACCGTTTGCCACGATGGGCTTCTCTTCATCTCCGCTTGCCACCACGTACCCCTAGCTGCACGGCCTCCTGCCACGTGTGCTTGGGAGAGTCCCAGAGCGACACGTTAGCAGGTGTGCTGGAGCGCGGGCACGAAGTGGGGGTTTCCCGTGGCAAGCTCCTTGCCGCGGTCGTCGTCTTGTCGCGTCCGGAAGCTTGTCGCTCGCCGGACCTTGCCGGGACGCAGGGCGCGTCGCGGCAAGCTTTCTTGGTATGCCTTGAGTAGCCTTCCCGGCAAGCTCCTCTTCCGGGGTCTTGTCTCTTCCCGGCAAGATCCTCTTGCCGGGGCCTTGGTAGTCCTTCCCGGCAAGCTCCTCTTGCCGGGGCCTTGGTTGGCCCTCCCGGCAAGCTCCTCTTGCCGGGGCCTTGGTTGGCCCTCCCGGCAAGCTCCTCTTGCCGGGGCCTTGGTTTGAGTACTTTGTCCTTGAATGGTCTTCAAGGGAACCACGGAGAGTCTTGGCGGTCACCCGGCAAGCCTTGCCGCGGGGTGCTGCGACTGCCCGTGCACAAGTTCGGGGTACTAGGGTACCCCTACTCTAGTACACCGACAGGAGCCCCCGGGCCTGGGCCATACATGGTGCCGAGCGCTGTTGGGCCAGGCCCAAAACAGTGCACGGGTACGCGCGGCCTAGGTCACGCCGCATATCTCTCCGCTCCCACCGCGCACGCCCAGAACGGCACGCGTCAAATGCGGTGTCGTGGGAGAGATCGTGGGAGGTGTGCGCGGGGCTAAGCCCCTCAAGCATGCGCCAGGCCACGATGATGGGGACGGTTCACGCCCTCCTCTCTAAACGGAGGTAGGTGTGGGGGCGTGATGTATTTACTGGACGGGGCCGGTGCATGGTTTTCGGGACGTCCACTCCCCGCGTTCACGGGGCGGAGCGAGGCCGCCTCATCTGTCGCCTTGGTTCTGCATCCCCGCCACGCGGCTCCCATGCGCTTGGGGTCACGGACGGTGGAGTGGGAAACTGGGCCGTCGCGAGCAGAGGCAACGGGTTGGCCCCGACTCCCTGCTCTCCCCGTGCCTTGATTCGTTGAGCGGGGCGGCCGAGCCCCCACCTCGCTCCTTTATAATGAGCGGGAGGGGAGCACAGAAACCCGCACTCTCGCATCTTCTCTTTTCTTCAGCTTCTGCTCCCCTTTCTCTCTTCTGCCATGGAGAAAGGGAACCCAGGCCCTTCATCGGTGGCGGCGAGGGTCGCCGCCAGACAGCGCATCTCTCCCTCTTCCGCGCCCGTGGTGGCAGAGCCAGCCATAAGGGGAAGAGGGAGGGGGCGAGGTCGCGGACGAGGTCGAGGACGAGGTCGAGGCGCTCGGGGAAGAGGCGGATGGGGCAGTGCGTCAGCTTCACCTCCGCCGGCGGCTCCTCCCGCCACGGCGGTCCATATAGGGGACGACCCTTGCGAGTTCTTCGTCAGGCTGCGCCGGGCGCCTCGTCGTCGCCTTCGGCTTCCAGCTCCGTTTGCACGCGTGATGGAGTTGGACCCGCCCGAGACACTGAGATTGCACATGAAGGGTTGTGGGATCAACGACACGCGAGTCCGTCTTGCATTCCCAGCCCCTAATGTGATGTATCTTGATCGAGGGTGGAAGACGTTCGCCCGCATCCACAGCTTGACGGAGGGGTTTACCCTCCATTTTAAGTTGATGGAGGGCGATCTCCTCTCCGTCAAGGCCTTCGGGTGCTTCGGCACTCGGGCGAAGTGCTGCGTGGACAGCTCCTCCGACAGCGAAGGCTCCTCCTCGAGCGAGAGCGACGAGGAGGGGAGCGACAGCGACGACGAGGGTAGCGGGCGGCGGAGCGACGGGTCCGACTAGGCGTCGGGCGCCGCTTTGCGCGGCACCGGCGACCCCATCATCCGCGTCGCCGGCTTCTTGAACTCCCCGGGGTCGTCTCCTTGGGCGGCTGGCGTAGGGAGGCTGCGGAAGGGGAAGAGGGCTGGCGACAAGGCCGTCAGGTCGGAGTACGAGGGCGTGGTGCCCTCGACAGCGCGCTGACGTCCTGCCGCCCCGTCTTCGAGCCCCGCTTCCAGCGCCGCCGTCGCCGTCCAGCCTTCAGACGACCCCCGAGATGTTCCCTTGGTGTCTTCTGGCACCCGTAGCTTGCCTAGGCGCTCCTTTTACCCTTTTCGCCTCCTTGACCTACCTCCTGAGGAGAGGGACAGGAAAGGGATTACGGGCATCTTATCTTTTTAATTTGTAAGCCTTCGGGCCTTAGCTGTATCTAAAACTTGTAATCCTCTCTTTCATGTTTTTCATCCTCTATGGACTGTACCTGAGTGGGATGTTTTTTAATGAAAAGGGGATGCTTGCCGGGTTATTTGTCTCATGAGTTAAACCCACGCCAAGGAGCAAATCCTTGGTATCCCTCGGACAGACATTTCATCTCCCGGCAACAGGCCCTGCCGCCTTCCCACGTCGCTCGACCTTTCTCACGCTTTTGACGGAGGCAGGAACGAGGTGGGTGCGGTCTCCTCGTTTCATCCCTTTGCTGCCGCGACTACGACCAAACTTGGCCCCGAGAACGAGCCCCAGGGCCTAGAGTCGAGGGAGCACGGCAGTTTTCCGGGAAGAAACGTGGTTTCGCATTCCCCAGTCCATAAGAGGATGCATGATGAGGGATGAAAAGACTTATCTGATATTGCAGCCCCCGGCAACTCTGGTTTGCCGTGGACGATTCTTGGCACTCGCAGCCCCCAGCGATACTGGCTTGCCGGGAAGGCTTTTATCTTCAGCAGAGAACTTCGACGTTCTCGATGCCGGCTTCCGGCAAGCTTGTTGCCAGGAAGGCTTTTATCTTCGGCAGAGAACTTTGACGTTCTCGATGCCGGCTTCCGGCAAGCTTGTTGCCAGGAAGGCTTTTATCTTCGGCAGAGAACTTTGACGTTCTCGATGCCGGCTTCCGGCAAGCTTGTTGCCAGGAAGGCTTTTATCTTCGGCAGAGAACTTTGACGTTCTCGATGCCGGCTTCCGGCAAGCTTGTTGCCAGGAAGGCTTTTATCTTCGCAGAGAACTTTGACGTTCTCGATGCCGGCTTCCGGCAAGCTTGTTGCCAGGAAGGCTTTTATCTTCGGCAGAGAACTTTGACGTTCTCGATGCCGGCTTCCGGCAAGCTTGTTGCCAGGAAGGCTTTTATCTTCGGCAGAGAACTTTGACGTTCTCGATGCCGGCTTCCGGCAAGCTTGTTGCCAGGAAGGCTTTTATCTTCGGCAGAGAACTTTGACGTTCTCGATGCCGGCTTCCGGCAAGCTTGTTGCCAGGAAGGCTTTTATCTTAGCAGAGAACTTTGACGTTCTCGATGCCGGCTTCCGGCAAGCTTGTTGCCAGGAAGGCTTTTATCTTCAGCAGAGAACTTTGACGTTCTCGATGCCGGCTTCCGGCAAGCTTGTTGCCAGGAAGGCTTTTATCTTCGGCAGAGAACTTTGACATTCTCGATGCCGGCTTCCGGCAAGCTTGTTGCCAGGAAGGCTTATGGCGAAGAACGTCGTCGTTCTTGACACCGGCTCCCGGCAAGATCGTTGCCGGAAAGGCTTATGGCGAAGAACTTTGTCGTTCTTGACACCGGCTCCCGGCAAGATCGTTGCCGGAAAGGCTTATGGCGAAGAACTTCGTCGTTCTTGACACCGGCTCCCGGCAAGATCGTTGCCGGAAAGGCTTATGGCGAAGAACTTCGTTGTTCTTGACACCGGCTCCCGGCAAGATCGTGGCCGGAAAGGCTTATGGCGAAGAACTTCGTCGTTCTTGACACCGGATCCCGGCAAGATCGTGGCCGGAAAGGCTTATGGCGAAGAACTTCGTCGTTCTTGACGCCGGCTCCCGGCAAGATCGTTGCCGGAAAGGCTTATGGTGAAGAACTTCGTCGTTCTTGACACCGAAAAGATTGGCCCTAAGGGCGCTGCCAGCCCCCGGGCCATAACTGCGTTCAAACATAGCAAGTGATTAGCATCCGAAGTGCACTTAACTCGCTTGCGAATTTTGACTTCTGCTAGATATTCCCTATGCCTGTTGGAATGCTTTCCGGTGCGTACGATCCAGCCAGCAGCGCTTGAGGGAACGGGCCCTTAGCGGCTATTCGGGAACGTCGCCTCCCGGAAAGGTTTACCTTCTTGGTTCTAGCACAACCGCACAAGTTGCCGAGCGGACTCGAGGCAACATGGAGCGCAACTAGTCCCGAGAAGGCTCCTTGGCATACAGGTCTATGCAGAAATCTCAAATAAATAGTGCATGCTATCTTCCTGTTCAAACCTCTCTTTGTACGTCCACCTTACGCTTTCTAGGGAAACTTGCCGGTGCAGGCACCCTTGCCGCGAGCGCCGAGTGCGGAACTTCAGCAGCTTGCTGGCGGGGTCGCTACCGACAAGCAATCTTGTCGCAACTAGTTGCAGCTCACTTAGGTTGTTGAGCGGGCTCGAAACAAAGTAAGGGCGCTAGCGGCTCACTTAAGTTGCTGAGCGGACTCGAAGCAAAGTAAGGGCGCTAGCAGCTCACTTAAGTTGTTGAGCGGACTCGAAACAAAGTAAGGGTGCAACTAGCTACGAGTTGATTCCTTCGCGCACAGGTTTTTCGTACAAAGAACGAGATCTCCGAGGCGGATAACTTTATATAGAAAGGAAATATCTAAAGTTTCGCACGACTTAGCTTTTCTGTTGCCGCACTGGCGCCGTTCTTTTACTCGCCCGCTTCTTAGGAGCCATGACGATGAAGAACAGCTGAGCCTTGACGTGGACGGAACAGCTGCCGCCGAAGCATGCCCCCTACCTGGCGCGCCAGAGATGTCGGGGGGTGCTGATTCCACCAACACCTATGGGGACAGGGCCCCTTTCGGTTCGGTGGGAGGCGGAGAGCGCACAAAGAGCGGATCGAGCCAGTGCACGCGGGGGATTTTACCCAGCTTCGGGCCGCACGGATGCGTAAAACCCTACTGCTGCTTGTTTGTGTGTATTGAATCTTTGCTCAGGAGCGATCGACGCTACCAGACTGAGCGTGGGAGTGTTTCTGGTGTCCCCAATGAGCCGAACTAGCCGAACCTCCTCTACGTTATGCCCGGGCCTCCTTTTATACTTTCAAGGGGTCACCGACAGGTGGCAACGTAGACTTAGAAGGGTAAAAATGGAAAAGGATGCGGTAGGTGCAGCTACCGCTACTGTGGATACAGTGCGCCCTACCTAACTCTGACGGCAGGGGACAAGAGCATTAAATGCCTGTCTGAGTCTCCTAAACAGTGCAAAAGGGTGACCGTTAGGAGCGCCACCATTTGCCACGATGGGCTTCTCTTCATCTCCGCTTGCCACCACGTACCCCTAGCTGCACGGCCTCCTGCCACGTGTGCTTGGGAGAGTCCCAGAGCGACACGTTAGCAGGTGTGCTGGAGCGCGGGCACGAAGTGGGGGTTTCCCGCGGCAAGCTCCTTGCCGCGGCCGTCGTCTTGTCGCGTCCGGAAGCTTGTCGCTCGCCGGATCTTGCCGGGACGCAGGGCGCGTCACGGCAAGCTTTCTTGGTATGCCTTGAGTAGCCTTCCCGGCAAGCTCCTTTTGCCGGGGTCTTGTCTCTTCCCGGCAAGATCCTCTTGCCGGGGCCTTGGTAGTCCTTCCTGGCAAGCTCCTCTTGCCGGGGCCTTGGTTGGCCCTCCCGGCAAGCTCCTCTTGCCGGGGCCTTGGTTTGAGTACTTTGTCCTTGAATGGTCTTCAAGGGAACCACGGAGAGTCTTGGCGGTCACCCGGCAAGCCTTGCCGCGGGGTGCTGCGACTGCCCGTGCACAAGTTCGGGGTACTAGGGTACCCCTACTCTAGTACACCGACAGTGATGCGCGAGTACAATGTTGTTCTAGGATTCTTTCTGGTGAGTTCCATTTTTCTAAAAGTGTGCTCTACATGGACCATGTATGTGCCTGTTGAAACTATCAATTCATAGTACAGTTTGCTCTATACTAATCACTTTTTTGTATTCCTGCAAACAGGGGTGCTCAGCTTGATTTCAATGGGAACTGCACAAAATGTTCATAAATACATCGAATCATTCATTTCCACCACAAGAAAGGAGGTGCCGATAAGTTCAAGGCGTTGCAACATATAAGGGCGAAATCATACAAGCTACGCGCGAATTTGGTTGATTTTGGTGGAACTGCACAAAAGGAACAGCTGGTTTATTTAGCACGAGGTGCCATGTCAATGTCCGAACTGATGGCAAACCCTGCCCATTCCACAATCGTAGGCATTTGATATTTTGGAATGGGACAACCTTGTCAAATTTTGCTCATTGATTTTAGCCAGACATGCATTTGATATTTTTGAATGGGACGCCCTTGCTGTCAGCAGCGTCGATCAATTTTTTCTTTATTCTTCAGTTGTGAAGTAAATATTGCCTCTGACATGTGAGTCGCTGAGTGTCAGGACCCCGATTCCAAGTCACGTTGATCTAGCCGGTAACACCTCATATCACTTTGCGGCCTCATGCACGGTATTCCCACGGGTGTCGCCTTACCATGGCCCGGGACCGTTTGCGTCTTCTGGCTCACATATATGATAGTGTCGCTAGCATCCATATGACAGAGAACCCGGGCCGACATGGCTAGTCCTGAACCCAAAGGGGCACTAACCTATGGGGACAGGCATACATGAATCACATCGAGCATGTCGGTCAGCAGCGTGTAAATCCGGGCTGTAGCACTGGGCTAACAGGACTCCGGGAACCCGGGCTGTAGCAGGCTAGGCAGGACTCCGGATGTTACCGCGTGACATTTCCCCGAAGGGACAGACACAGGAATGAAGTGAAACACATGCCGGCCAGTCAAGTGTCCTGAGCAGTAGTGCTGGGCTAACAGGACTCCGGTGAACTGGGCTGTAGCGGACTACTATGGCTCATGGAAGCACAAGATTATATTTCCCCATAAGAGAGGCTGCCAAGGATAAACAACTAGATTGTCAGATCCCACACATACCAAGCATTTCAATCATACACACAATATGCTCGACATGTGTAAATACAACATGGCATCACAACAAGACTCTACGACTCAAACATTTATTCATTAGGCTCCGAGGAGCCAGATATTACAAACATGGGTCTCATGACCCAACAATCATAGCATACAAATCAAGCACATGCGGAAGCTTAACATGTCTGTGTACAGACATCTACAAATGAAAAAGGCTAAGAAGCCTGACTATCTACCAGATCCTGCCGAGGGCACAAGATCGTAGTTGAGGTATCAAGCTAAACGACGAGGTCCACACGGAACTACTAGCGAGACTGACGTCTCTCTGCAAAAACATAGAATAGGCAAACGTGAGTACAAATGTACTCAGCAAGACTTACATCAGAGCTAACTACATATGCATCGGTATCAACAAAGGGGCGGTGGAGTTTAACTGCAGCAAGCCAGCTTTGACTCAGTGTGACTGCAAGCAACTTTTTGAGGTGGCGCACACGAGTCCACATATTCACCATTCAATACACCACTATGGATCCGCTCCCGTCTCCCTATGAGAAGGCCATCCATAGCACTCACGCTTATCTTGCGAGTTTTAGAGTATCCACTTTCACTTGTCTATGAACTATTATAGGCAACCTAGAAGTCCTTTACAGGGGACACGACTATTCGAATAGATCATTTATAACCCAGCAGGGGTGTACTTCTTCACACACGCTCTCGCCACTTACCACCATGTACACGTCATGTATCTTGGCAACCATCAAGCGGAAGCCTGGCGAGGGAGTCGGCCACGACCTGACTAACCACACGAGTCTCTAGTCCAGGTTTATCGCCTATTCAGGTTCCATCCGCGAGGAGATCCGGCCTGAGTTTTGCTGACAGCCCCAAACGATGTGTGCAGGGTTCCCGAGACACCAAACGGGCGCCCGCTACACCATGCCATGGTGTATCTACCGCATCATAGCCCACCCCTAGGATCAGCACTATGCACGGCCGCCAACACATATCCTACAAACACCAGAAACTAGTTGCAACTCCTGGACAGAGGACAAGGGCAGTTAATAAGTCGAGAGGTTCCATTGGTTTCGGGCCCAATGCATGGTAGTAGCTGGTCATGGTTCACAAACAAAGAACTCAGTTCCTAAGAACGGTTTCAATGAGACAACCCACCATGTACTCCTACATGGCCTCTCACCGCTACCTTTACCAAATCATGTTCACACACTTAGCTCACACATAGTAGGACATGTTCATCATTGTTCCAATTCATCCCCGATGAATCAGACCTGACACAACTCTAAGCAATAGCAGGCATGACAAACAAGCATGAATGAGTAGGCACATCAAGGCTCAAACAACTCCTACTCATGCTAGTGGGTTTCATCTATTTACTGTGGCAATGACAGGTCATGCAGAGGATAAGGGTTCAACTACCACAGCAAGTAACAGTTGAATCGTTATTGTCCTAATGTAGTAAAAGAGAGCAGGAGCGAGAGAGTGGGATTGTATCGGAATGAACAAGAGGGTTTTGCTTGCCTGGCACTTCTGATGATATTATAGCTCTTCACCGGTGTCATCGAACTCATCATCAGAAGCACGTCTATCGAGAGGGGACGAATACCGGCAACAGAGGGGAAGAGCATAATCAATGCAATGCAACAATATGATGCATGATCATGACATGGCAATATGCTGTGATTTGGGCTAATGCAATAGAAAGTCATTTTAATTGAAGGGGAATTCAAAACTATATCAATTCCAACTACAAACCTATTATGAAATTTGCCCTAATCATGTTTCATCCTAAACAGCGAGGTTAACTTGCTCAAACATGCATGAGAATGGGACAGATGGATTCCTAGAATTGTTCTGATAATTTTTCATATATAAATTATTTCATTTGGAGTTACGGTTTAATTTCTACGAATTTTAGAAGTTTTGGGCATTTTCTGGAATTTTTGAATTATTTTAAACCCAGAAAATGATTAACTGCGTCAGCATTGCGTCATGCTAGCGTCAGCAGGTCAACAGGGCTGTCCAGGTCAAACTTGACGGCTGGGCCCCACTAGTCAGTCTCACAGTTAACTATTTGGGTTAACTAAACTAACTAAACAACACTGGGCCCACTGGTCAGTGACTAACTAAACTAACTTAATTAAGTTTAGCTCTAACTAACTGGTTAGCCGGGCGAGGCCCGCATGTCAGTGACTCAAGGGTCAAACAGAGGTCAACCCGGCGCTAACTGGGCTTTGACCCACTGCGGGGCCCGCTGTCAGTGACTAGGTGCGGTCCAGCTGGCGGGGATTAGCACTAATGACCCCGCCACGTCGGCTGTCGCCGGAGTTGGCCGGCGGCGACCAAACCCGCGGCGGCAACGTGCCGGACTTGCGCTAAAGGCGATGGGGGCGGTGGCTAAGGGCATCGGGGCGTAGCCCAGACTCGCCCGCATCCAGGGAGGTAGGTGGGTGGCCGTGGGGGCGCCGGAGCTCGCCGAAATGGAGCTCGCGGCAGCGGCTGGAGTTCAGACCTCGACGAAAACGAAGCTACGGTGGACGGGAGGACGAACGGATGCTTGTTCTAGGATCCTGGGACCACACTGAGCACAGACACGCGCTCAAACGTGGGCGGCAGCAACTGTTGCCGCGGCGGTTACGTGGCCGGCGGAGCAAGCTCTCGGCCGCGACGGTGAAGCTAGCTAGAGGGAGAAATCAACACAGGGCATAGAGGGGAACGGCGGAGGGGCTCACTGCAAAGTCGAAGAGAAGCTCCGCGGCTCGGGGGAGGTTCTGGAGTCGACGGGCCGGCGGTCGCGATCTCCGGTGACCCGAGGAGGATGAAGGGGTCGGGGACGGTGCTTCGAAGCATCCAGCACCACGTGGCTCGGCGGAGAGGACTAGGGCGACGAGGCGGATCTTCTGGACTGCTCAAGGGGACGAGGGGGAGGCGATGGCTGCGGTGGTGCTAGTCGGCGGCGGCGGGCGCGTTCGATGAGGTGGGGAACGGCGAGGGAGGGGGCAGGGGGAAAGAGACGAGCGGTCGGCGCGATCCAGACGACAGCGGCGAGGTGTTTCGCGGTGTTGTGCTGGCCTCGGGCGGCCAGGCAGGTAGGTGGCGTGGCGCGCGGGGAGCGAGCGCGCGTCGGGCACGCGCCCTGTCCACTGGCGCCAGGAGGATGACGACAGGAGAGCGCCTGGTGGGCTGGGCCGCCAGCTGGGCCGCTAGGTAGGCTGAGGTAAGTCTCTTTCTCTCTTTCTAATTCCGTTTCTGTTTTCTATTTATGTTATTTTGTTTTGATTTAGTTTATAACCCAAATCATTTTAATAAATCCTGAAAATAATTGTAGGCATTAAATGAATTATTATAGAGGCCCTTAACTATTTTCAGAATTATTGGAGCATTTAAAAAAATATTAATAGTATTTAAATGCCCCAATTCAAATACAATATGGGTTATTCAAAAATCCAGAATGGCCTAAAAATATGTGCATCATTTTTGGCAGAGGTTTTCACCTTTATCAAAAATAATGAACTTTTCTAAAGGGCATTCTGGGTTCATTGAAAATATTTTTATTTTGATCCTAATTGCATTTCATTTAGTGCTAGGGCTTGTCATCCCCATTTCAAATTTCAAACAAATATAGACATGATGCATGGATGCTTATGATACTAATTGCAATCAAATTCTAGGGCTGTGACAACTCGCCCCCACTAAACAAGAATCTCGTCCCGAGATTCAAGACGTGAGGTAAGAAGACAGAGGGGATACAAAGCTAACACGACCTTCACGATCCAGATGTCTTTCTCGAGGATGTTGATTCATTGCATCACCTTGATCTCGACGTCTTGCTTTGAGAACTACATCCAACATGACAACGAGTAGAAAGGGAGAATTTAAGAAGAACCGACCTCCCTGAGGTTCGAGCAACTTAGGATCATCTTAATGATCACAAGATCAACTCATGGAATGAGACATAGTAACATCTCTCGAGCTGAGACACAAAGCATACACCTAGAGGGATGGAGTGAAATGGATGGCTAAGGTTCACTAGGTAGGCAACAATTCCATACTCGAATAAGATGGAGCATGAATTTCAAAGTAGCAAGGAGATATTTGCCATGATTTCGTAACGTGATACCTCGGGGAAGGTGACTCATAGAATTATTCCCTTAAGTGGCAAAAAGAATTACTTTTGATTCAGAGATCATTGAAACTCTTTATACCAGCCTAAGGAAATCACAATCGATCATTTGAAGGAGTTCAAAAGAATGACATACTTGGACTAGAAAGGATGATGTGGACTCCCTTGTTGAAGACAACGCAATGGATGATTTTGCTTATCATCGGAAATGGATGGGGCCCATGGTAAGTCCACTTTTGAAGATGATCCTGAACAACAACTACTGAGGTGCAAGCTGGGAACAAAATGCAAATGTTGGGAATGATTCTGGTAACTGGGGAAGAACTCAACAGTCGAGAGTGAGTCCACTGTTTGAAAAGGTTATAACATAACCGAGGAAACTAGAAGCAAATCCCAGTTAACACCAACGGTAAAACCTAGTGCTTGCGCGTGCTCTCAAGAACTTGAGCATCTCCATATTCATCAAGGTTTTACCAATATCCGTGTCAAGGATCCTGGAAACACAACATACCACCATGATGAATGGTGATGGATGATGCAGATGCAAAGGAAGATAACACTTTCTCAGATTTCACCATAGCGAGGCCAAGGGAACAGAATCTGGACGATCGACCGAGAGACATTTAGCACTCTGCTTCTAATGTTCTCCTTGATGTGCTAGTGTAATCCATTTATAGATATGGTTTGATATCTAGAACATCAAGTAAAAGGTTGGACTTCGGAAGCTCAAGAATCCATAAGGAATAACTACGGAGGCAGATCCTGCGAGATCCTTATGGGGAGGTGACCAACTTCTTCAACCAGGATACTACAATAATAGGCCTTCCGGCTAGGTGTGTTGGCCACGACATCCACGTTACCGGTTAAAAAGAGACCAACAATATAGTTCTTGGAGTACGTTCCAACCATCATATCTGCCTGAGATTCAGATCTGGTTGGTGTTAGGATATTCCAGACCCATCTAGTCTAGAAGGAAAATGAGAGTTTGCAACACAATTTGACGAGATGATGTTGCGAGATTCCCGGGAATTAACTGCGATAGCAAGCTCCAAAACATGAGCTGGTTTTGCTACAAACCTGTGAACATGTTGTCCTAGACAAGCATGGCCACCTGGTAGTCTTACAATGAAACACTACCGAGTTCAGGAGGAACCATCAACGAGGATATCGAAGTCCTTGCGTAAGTCTAGCTCCTAAGAAGAAACTTCTTCTCCTTGAACAAACCAATCAGTGGCTTGGTGTGCTAGGAACACATATGGAGTGGAGGTAATTAATCTACCAAACCATAGAATACTTTGCACATATGCATGACTGATTTGGGATGATTCCAGGGGAAACAAAACAAACCTTTCTCAAATTCATGGCGGCAACTTACACCTAGTGCACATGAACTTAGAGAAAGTCACTTCTTTCACCAAACATATACTTCATGGGTGGAATACAAAGGAAATGCTTACAAAGTTTCCACCACTAGCTCAATGTCCAACATGTCATGGGGGAGACAAAATGCCGCTGATGAGCTCAACAGCAACTCATCGGAATTTCCATATCACTGGACTTCCACCATCATGTGAACACGGTGATAGCATTGGTCAGACCAAAAGATGTAATGGTGTATGCTCGAGGGATCATCCACGAGTAAGACAACATTACGAACATCGTTGGTTCTGATTTGACTTGACGATAGCCCATACTCAAGTCAAAGTTTTGACAATACAATAGATCCAACAACTGATCATGAGGACCAATCGATGGAGACATCATCTTTCTTCAACACACCCACACACAAAAAAATATCCCTTAACATGAACTAAGTCAGACAAGCTTTATCTTCCAACTCTCCAAGTTGTTGTTTTGCTCAACCAACTAGCTCAGGGATATCGAACACAGATTCTTGGAGAAGGGGTGATTTATAAGAAAACCCATTTAATCACGAACTCAACATACCGGTCAGGTGACAACCAGGTAATACTTCCGAGAAGATCTTCGGAAAATCACGAACCACCGATATGTTACTAAGCTCGAGAACAATCTTGCTTTTCAGGGCAAGACGATATGATCAAATAAGCAAGGATAGACACAGTCCCAACTCTTGATCGAAGAGTGCACTAGGAAAATGGACTAGGTAGCACGATCAATCTTAGAATGATGATTCAATAACCAACACGCTAAGAATGAGAATATTGTCCATTAACTACCAAGCAACGAGGTTGCTAGGAGTATCTATTTCACACATCACAGTTCACTTGTCGGCATTCCGGTTATGGCAACACGGGACCGAGGAACGAACGATGATGGAGAGAGTATCAGTGCATCAAGAATTCATAAGAGAAGGTGCAATTCTCATGACGTTCCTGACATAAAAGTGGGTAATACCTCAGGGTAGAACAGAATCAAAGCATGATTGCATTTGATCGGTGGAATACAACTGCTTTGACCCAATCCTAGAAATGGATGAGGTACTGGAGTTTGTTTCTCCTAGTCATTCTGAACTAGAATGGCTTGACGGACCATAGGAATAATAAGCATCGATAACACGGATGCACAATTACTCCTGACTATCAATTGATAGATGATGGTTGGAATACAAATGAAGAGGGACGGCTCAAGGGAACATATATCTTTCTGAGTTATGGATACATAGGTTAGTATATTGAGCAAAGCTCAACATTTCTCCCGGATAACACATGCAGAAAAGTAGAACTGGCAGATTCACAATGTAGAATGGAGAACTCATTAAGAGCACTCTGGTTGTGATCTTTGGTTCAAGAGAACTCCTGCCATGATGGTTCATGGTATTTGGAAGAATGATACACCACGGACCTCGAAGACTACCACAAAGATTATTAATATCCTAGAGGTACGAGCAACACTATCAACACGAGGTAAATAGAGTGGATCTTGGGTCAAGAACCCAGGAATAGAATACCTACTACTAAATGGCATCACGGGATGCTTTCGAGAGTGGTGGCCAGAATCATCACACCAAAACACAAAACATGGCTAGATTACTAGGTGACTCCCTAAAACACCTAGGGTCATAGTAATAGCTCCAACATATATGTCAAGGTAACAAAGTACCTCAACTCACCGATTAGTGTGATTAATCTGGCCCAAATGGATATCAGGAACAGGAGGAAGGGGTTTGCAAATGCATCAGACTACTTAGAAACCTGGGATGACTCAGACAGCATGACGACTGTAAATGCTCAAAAATATTTGATACATCCTGCAAAATGGTGGCATAACCACTTAACAACACAATATCAAGGTTCCGAGATCACTGCCATCATACGGAAGTAGTAGGAACGGAACTGAGGCTTGAAACTATCAACTCTATAAGTCTATGGATTAGTAACACGTCATCCTGATAGATAGATGAGAAGGCCTAGTTCTTAATCCCTGTAGAAAAGAAGAGGTTGACTCAGATCAGAAGGGCACAGGGTAAAGGAGTAAAAAGAGCCTTATGTTCCCTTCCACAATAAATTCCCTTATATAACTAAAGCATTTCTAGACATGACTTCGACCAGTTTGGCTTGGTAATCCTACATGCAATCAGGCTTTGATACCAAAGCTGTCAGGACCCCGATTCCAAGTCACGTCGATCTAGCCGGTAACACCTCATATCACTTTGCAGCCTCACGCATGGTATTCCCACAGGTGTCGCCTTACCATGGCCCGGGACCGTTTGCGTATTTTGGCTCACATATATGATAGTGTCGCTAGCATCCATATGACAGAGAACCCGGGCCGACATGGCTAGTCGTGAACCCAAAGCGGCACTAACCTATGGGGACAGGCATACATGAATCACATCGAGCATGTCGGTCAGCAGCGTGTAAATCCGGGCTGTAGCACTGGGCTAACAGGACTCCGGGAACCCGGGCTGTAGCAGGCTAGGCAGGACTCCGGATGTTACCGCGTGACATTTCCCTGAAGGGACAGACATAGGAATGAAGTGAAACACATGCCGGCCAGTCAAGTGTCCTGAGCAGTAGTGCTGGGCTAACAGGACTCCGGTGAATCGGGCTGTAGCGGACTACTATGGCTCATGGAAGCACAAGACTACATTTCCCCATAAGAGAGGCTGCCAAGGATAAACAACTAGATTGTCGGATCCCACACATACCAAGCATTTCAATCATACACACAATATGCTTGACATGTGTAAATACAACATGGCATCACAACAAAACTCTACGACTCAAACATTTATTCATTAGGCTTCGAGGAGCGAGATATTACAAACATGGGTCTCATGACCCAACAATCATAGCATACAAATCAAGCACATGCGGAAGCTTAACATGTCTGAGTACAAACATCTACAAATGAAAAAGGCTAAGAAGCCTGACTATCTACCAGATCCTGCCGAGGGCACAAGATCGTAGCTGAGGTATCAAGCTAAATGTCGAAGTCCACACGGAACTACTAGCGAGACTGACGTCTCTCTGCAAAAACATAGAATAGGCAAACGTGAGTACAAATGTACTCAGCAAGACTTACATCAGAGCTAACTACATATGCATCGGTATCAACAAAGGGGGTGGTGGAATTTAACTGCAGCAAGCCAGCTTTGACTCAGTGGCTAACCTGAACTATGACTGCAAGCAACTTTTTGAGGTGGCGCACACGAGTGCACATATTCACCATTCAATACACCACTATGGATCCGCTCCCATCTCCCTACGAGAAGGCCATCCATAGCACTCACGCTTATCTTGCGAGTTTTAGAGTATCCACTTTCACTTGTCTATGAACTATTATAGGCAACCCAGAAGTCCTTTACCGCGGACACGGCTATTCGAATAGATCATTTATAACCCTGCAGGGGTGTACTTCTTCACACACGGTCTCGCAACTTACCACCATGTACACATCGTGTATCTCGGCAACCTTCAAGCGGAAGCCTGGCGAGGGAGTCGGCCACGACCTGACTAACCACACGAGTCTCTAGTCCAGGTTTATCGCCTATTCGGGTTCCATCCGCGAGGAGATCCGGCCGGAGTTTCGCTCAAAGCCCCAAACGATGTGTGCAGGGTTCCCGAGACACCAAACGGGCGCCCGCTACACCATGCCATGGTGTATCTACCGCATCATAGCCCACCCCTAGGATCAGCACTATGCACGGCCACCAACACATATCCTACAAACACCAGAAACTAGTTGCAACTCCTGGACAGAGGACAAGGGCAGTTAATAAGTCGAGAGGGTCCATTGGTTTCGGGTCCAATGCGTGGTAATAGCTGGTCATGGTTCACAAACACAGAACTCAGTTCCTAAGAACGGTTTCAATGAGACAACCGACCATGTACTCCTACATGGCCTCTCACCGCTACCTTTACCAAATCGTGTTCACACACTTAGCTCACACACAGTAGGACATGTTCATCACTGTTCCAACTCATCCATGATGAATCAGACCTGACACAACTCTAAGCAATAGCAGGCATGACAAACAAGCATGAATGAGTAGGCACATCAAGGCTCAAACAACTCCTACTCATGCTAGTGGGTTTCATCTATTTACTATGGCAATGACAGGTCATGCAGAGGATAAGGGTTCAACTACCGTAGCAAGTAACAGTTGAATCGTTATTGTCCTAATGCAGTAAAAGAGAGCAAGAGCGAGAGAGTGGGATTGTATCAGAATGAACAAGAGGGTTTTGCTTGCCTGGCACTTCTGAAGATATTATAGCTCTTCATCGGTGTCATTGAACTCATCGTCGGAAGCACGTCTATCGAGAGGGGACGAATGCCGGCAACAGAGGGGAAGAGCACAATCAATGCAATGCAACAATATGATGCATGATCATGACATGGCAATATGCTGTGATTTGGGCTAATGCAACAGAAAGTCATTTTAATTGAAGGGGAATTCAAAACTATATCAATTCCAACTCCAAACCTATTATGAAATTTGCCCTAATCATGTTTCATCCTAAACAGTGGTGTTAACTTGCTCAAACATGCATGAAAATGGTACAGATGGATTCCTTGAATTGTTCTGATAATTTTTCATATATAAATTATTTCATTTGGAGTTACGGTTTAATTTCTATGAATTTTAGAAGTTTTGGGCATTTTCTGGAATTTCTGAATTATTTTAAACCCAGAAAATGATTAACTGCGTCAGCATTGCGTCATGCTGGCATCAGTAGGTCAACAAGGCTGTCCAGGTCAAACCTGACGGCTGGGCCCCACTAGTCAGTCTCACAGTTAACTATTTGGGTTAACTAAACTAACTAAACAACACTGGGCCCACTGGTCAGTGACTAACTAAACTAACTTAATTAAGTTTAGCTCTAACTAACTGGTTAGCCGGCGAGGCCCGCATGTCAGTGACTGAAGGGTCAAACAGAGGTCAACCCGGCGCTAACTGGGCTTTGACCCACTGCGGGGCCCGCTGTCAGTGACTAGGTGCGGTCCAGCTGGCGGGGATTAGCACTAATGACCCCGCCACGTCGGCTGTCGCCGGAGTTGGCCGGCGGCGACCAAACCCGCGGCGGCAACGTGCCGGACTTGCGCTAAAGGCAACAGGGGCGGTGGCTAAGGGCATTGGGGCGTAGCCCGGACTCGCCCGCATCCAGGGAGGTAGGTGGGTGGCCGTGGGGCCGCCGGAGCTCGCTGGAACGAAGCTCGCAGCGGCGGCCGGAGTTCGGACCTCGACGGAAACGAAGCTACGGTGGACGGGAGGACGAACGGATGCTTGTTCTAGGATCTTGGGACCACATTGAGCACAGACACGCGCTCAAACGCGGGCGGCAGCAACTGTGGCCGCGGCGGTTACGTGGCCGGCGGAGCAAGCTCTCGGCCGCGACGGCGAAGCTAGCTAGAGGAAGAAATCGACACAGAGGGTAGAGGGGAACGGCGGAGGGGCTCACTGCAAAGTCAAAGAGAAGCTCCGCGGCTCGGGGGAGGTTCTGGAGTCGACGGGCCGGCGGTCACGATCTCCGGCGACCCGAGGAGGATGAAGGGGTCGGGGACGGTGCTTCGAAGCATCCGGCGCCGCGTGGCTCGGCGGAGAGGACTAGGGCGACGAGGCGGATCTTCTGGACTGCTCAAGGGGACGAGGGGGAGGCGATGGCCGTGGTGGTGCTAGTCAGCGGCGGCGGGCGCGTTCGGTGAGGTGGGGAACGGCGAGGGAGGGGGCAGGGGGAAAGAGACGAGCGGTTGGCACGATCCAAACGACAGCGGTGAGATGTTTCGCGGCGTTGTGCTGGCCTCGGGCGGCCAAACAGGTAGGTGGCGTGGCGCGCGGGGAGCGAGCGCGCGTCGGGCACGTGCCCTGTCCACTAGCGCCAGGAGGACGACGACAGGAGTGCGCCTGGTGGGCTGGGCTGCCAGCTGGGCCGCCAGGTAGGCTGAGGTAAGTCTCTTTCTCTCTTTCTAATTCTGTTTCTATTTTCTATTTATGTTATTTTGTTTTGATTTAGTTTATAACCCAAATCATTTTAATAAATCCTAAAAAAATTGTGGGCATTAAATGAATTATTACAGAGGCCCTTAACTATTTTCAGAAATATTGGAGCATTTACAAAAATATTAATAGTATTTAAATGCCCCGATTCAAATACAATATGGGTTATTCAAAAATCCAGAATGGCCTAAAAATATGTGCATCATTTTTGGCAAAGGTTTTCACCTTTATCAAAAATAATGAACTTTTCTAAAGGGCATTCTGGGCTCATTGAAAATATTTTTATTTTGATCCTAATTGCATTTCATTTAGTGCTAGGGCTTGTCATCCCCATTTCAAATTTCAAACAAATATAGACATGATGCATGGATGCTTATGATACTAATTGCAATCAAATTCTAGGGCTGTGACACTGAGATGCATAATCATCGATTGTTTTGAATGTTCTCTATGAATTTCCAGGCCTGTGTTTGATTGCAATGTACAAAAACGCTAAAAACCTGCTCAAACTCTTTGTACACCTTTTGTTCCTTTTTACTTCACACATTGTGAAAGTGCATACTTTTTTGTATAAGATTGGTCAAAGTAGAGATACTTTGGCTGCAGACAAAACTTGTATGAAGACTAGAAAGGACCGGAGCGAGTACATGTGAAACTGCTGCAAACGAGGTGATCACCCTGGGAATAATGCTAGTACATATTGTTTTGCATGTTCATCCAATGCTAGTGATATAGGAATTCGAACTAATTGAAATAAATTCATTCATACACGGTCGGATTTCATATAAACATGCCAGATTTCATTACATTTCATATATTCTTCAACTAAAAAGGGGTGCCTGGAGGTATAATTAATTAACCGAAGCTACCCACCTGTGTCCCGCTGAGCCGAACAGAAGCTTCAGTGACTTAACTGCAAGTGCAGTTGCGTAACTGACATGTGGCAAATTGGGCCCACGTGTCAGTCAGCCAACTGCACCAGCAATTAAGTAGAAGCAGCGTTATTCTCCAGCAGAACTCCCCCTCCAGGTCGCCGCCAAGAAGCTAACCGGCCGTCAATGGTCAACCCACCTAGCTTGGCTTCAACAGGAGGGTAGCAGCGGTGGCCTTACTTGGACCCGAGTGGCGGCGACCTACCGTGTTCTACTCTTCCTCGTTTTCTGTGTGGTGCAGCCTCGTTGGCAGTGGGGCGGGGCCTCGGCAGAGCCGGCGATATCCTCTGTCTCATTGCCGGCGGGCGGCGCCTAAGAGGAGCGGTGGAAATCCTCCCCCGCGTTGCCGGCAGGGTGGGGCCTCGGCTGAGCCGGCGATGTCCTCTGCCTCATTGTTGGCGGGGCGGGGCCTCGGCGGAGCCGGCGGTGTCCTCTGCCTCGTTGTTGGCGCCGCGGGGCCTCGGCGGAGCAGGGCCTCGTCGACACCAGCGGAGCGGGGACTCGTCGGAGCTGGCGTTGTCCTCTGCCTCGTCCTCGGTCTCGCCAAACAGTTCCTCGCCTGCTTCATCGCCCTCTTTGCTAGCCTCTTTGTAGGCGACCGCAACCTCCACCACCCGCATGTGCTCCCGCCAGCGCTCGAGGTGGCCCTTGCGGGCGGAGCGGTACGAGTCGAGCAGCGCCTCCTGCTCCACCCGCTCCGCGGCGATCTTCTCCTCAGCCTGTAGATGCTCCTGGAGGAGATGGTGGTTGTAGGCGGCGTCGGCCTGCGCCTCCCGGAACTGCTCCTAACGCATCTGCCTCACACTATCCATATATTGGGCACGGGCCTCGCCGATGGTCATGGTGCAATGCACCAGCGAGGATGGCGCGGAGGAGGGGGTTGGCGTCGGATCATCGACTACCATGTTCTCCATTGGGACGTCGTCGTCCTCCGGCTGCTTGCTGGCCAGCCGGTCGGCAGCAATGGCTGCCATCTCCTTGTGGTCCGTCGTCCGCCCGTCCCGAAGAGCACTGGAGCGCGAGGAAGCCATGGTGGGCAGTAGTGGTGTGGACAGGAGAAAGGGAACGGATGCGGATGACTGCGGCTATGGCCAGCGCAGCAGTTTATATAGCAATGGTGGGCGGGCGGAGGGACGGACGTGTGGCGCCGGAGTAGCCGCCTCGCCAACCACGTATCATTAATGTGGGCGGAAGATGGACGGACGGATGGCACTTGTGTTGTTTGAAGGCGGAGCAATCGCCTGGACCGAGAAGTGGGGCGGGCGGCGCTGACTGTTTCGGGCGGAAAGCGCGCGCGGGCAAGGAGATGACTTTACTTGGAGAGGATGACAATGGGGACCCACCAGGTCCATAGCCTCACGTACGCAAGTGCCTCCTTATTATATATATATATATATATATGTGTGTGTGTATGTATGTATGTATGTATGTATAAAACTATACTCCCTCCGTCTAAGTGAATAAGTCGTATTAGAAGGTGCATCCCGACCTTGGTGCAAGCAGATTGGTGGAAAAGAAGAATATTTCTCTCTTCTAAACACAACATTTAATCACAGCAGTTAAGAGGATGCCTTATTAGCTACCCATACAGGCCATCGTAATTCATAGCATGCAAAGCGCTTTTATTTCTTGCCTAATAACCGCATGGACGTGCTGCATGCATTGGTCCTTGCCTGAGCAAAAAAAAAGGAGGGAAGGGGTTTCCACGGGAGACAACGAGGCAGAGGTGGAAGCGCTCGCTGGAGTTATTTATTTTGCTTCCCCCTGGTTTCCTGACATCACGGTCCCACACCATTGTCAACCTATGTAGTACTAGTCAATAAACGAGAGAATTGCACAAGAAGCGGTCGACAGCTGGGACCAAGAAGCTCGAGCAGTATTTGTGTTTTTGAGGTGTGAGCACTGCAGAGTTTTTTGATGTTTAGCCCAGATATTAATTTTTCTCCTCTGAACAACAACGAAAACATTGCTGCAGGTATTAACTGGGCGGGCTGTGGCCCGTCTAGCCCAGGCCAGATATCCAGCCTAGATATTAATTTTTTCAAGCTGAAAATGTGTCGGTGTACAAAAAGAGGGGTACACTTTTTGTACCCCTATAACTGTGCACGGGCAGTCTGAGCCACGGGCACCACCACACTGAGCAAGGCAAGGGAGGTGAGCCAAGGTAAGGCCCAAGCTCAGGAGAAGCAGAACGACGTCAAGACCAAGACCACAAATAGCAAAGGAGACGAAGCGGACCCCCCCCCCCCCAGGGCAAGATCCTTGCCGGAAGGCGGTTTTAGCAAACCCAGCAAGACCCTTGTCGTGGCAGCTCGCCCCACACCTACGGAGTGAGTCACCCTTGAGTCCACTGCCCCCATGGGGCAAGGATTCGGGAGACGTCCCCGTGGTGGCATGCAGATCTTTGTGAAGGCATTCAAGATCAGATACACCCTTTAGAAGATGATAATCCTTGGCGGGATCCCAGCCAAGGAGGACCACAAGGCCCCCGGCAAGAGCCTTGCCGGGGATGACAGCAGCCGCCACGGCAAGACCCTTGCCGGGGCCCCGGCAAGGCCCTTACCAAGAACACCCGTAGGGCCACCATCAGGCCCACGCTAGTTAAACCTCCAGCACCGTTCGCATGCAGCTGCCGACCCAATCAGCTGGGCAGGCACCTGTGTGGCGGCATGCGGATCTTCATGGAGACCCACCACTGTGCCACCTCAGTTGCCTGCCTGCCTACATGGCACCGCGGGTGCCGCTGGCCAGGGCACGTGTCAACACGAGAGGGAGCGGTGATGGACGAGACAGGGCTCTCCCCCGTCCCCGATAAAGCAAGGACACCTGGGCAAGACGCATTAAATGCGCCTTGTCATGTAATGCAAGGGATAACCTCACATCACTGTACCCTTTCCACCTCCTGTGTGCCACTGTGGCAGCCCCTTTCCTATAAAAGGAGGCCCGAGGTGACCAGGAGGAGGATTCGGCTTTTTGGAGCTCCTCATGCCCCATAGCTAGCTCAAGAACACAGATATACAATCCACCAAAGCAGGAGTAGGGTTTTACGCATCCTCGCGGCCCGAACCTGGATAAATGAACCGTGTGCTATCTGTTTGATCCGCTCTTCTCACGACCCCGCGCCCCGCAATCGTAGTACGGATTCTTGTGATCTCATAGGTGTCGCTCCCACCGACATCTCTGGTGCGCCAGGTAGGGGGCACAGTTGTGATAATCGGCTTTAGTAGTTAGTTCGACGCTTCTTAATCGTCATGGCGCCCAAGAAGAAGACGACGGTGGCGGTTGGCCCGTCGGAAGCCGGACATCTCGTCCCGACGCGGGCGACCAGCGGACCGATCGCAGAAAGGACCCGGGGCGCCGTTCGCGAACACCAACACCGTCCCAGCAGCCGGAGTTTGGGAGGCGGCGATGTTCGTGCGCTTGGTAACGGGCCGCACGCCGCCAAATCCAAAGATGGAGCCAGGCCCTCCGTGGGTGGCGCGGGGCCTTCCAAGATCGCTGCCACCCTGCCCGAAGGCAATGCGAGGGCCTCCAAGACTCCCACGCCGGCGCCGACGGCGCGCTCCTCTCAAGCGGCGCGCAACGAACGGCGTAATCACGCCGAAGACCCTGGGCGTCGCCGCGGGAAGAGCCCCGAGCGCCACTCCCGGGAGGTAGAAGACCTGCCCGCTCGCCGAGGCGCTGGTGAAGATGGCATGCGACCGCGGGGTCGTGATAGAGCTCCTTCTGACATGGTCAGAAGTCGAAGCGCGTCGCGATCTGTGCAGGTTTCACTGCCACCAACGCCAGCAGAAGCCCTGGCGCGCGCGTAGTTGCTCCTCGATTTTCCTCCCACTACGGGGAAACTTGACGAATGGAGAGCCACTATCCGAAGCCTTGTTGCGGTGGCCAACAAAGATGAACCGAGTCCAGTGGAGCCCCTGGGTCGACGCTCCGACGGAGTCCCACGCACCAGTGGTAGGAAAGTCGGCGGCGCCGCGACCACGGTGCACTCGCCTCCTCCTCGCCCGGTACCGCGGACGCTAGCCCATCGCGACGTTACGGGCAACGAAATCTCCATAGCATCGTCCAACCCGCGGACCCACCGTGACCAGTGCCAAGTCCTTCGGGAACGAGAACATGAAGACGCTCGAACCACTATCGAGCGCCAGCGCGGAGCCCGCCACCAGTCAGATAGGCGAGCAGGGCCTGCTGTGAATCACCCGGCACCGAAGAGCCCTAGAGGCCTACCTTACGAGGTAGGCTGTCCGGCTTTTACCCGTGAGCTGCGGCAGTTCTAGTGGCCCACTCACCGCACCTTCAAACCTGACGTGGGCGAAAAGTACAGCGGCAAGACCCACCCATCCGAGTTCCTCAGCATCTACACCGTTGCGATGCAAGCTGCCGGAGCCCGCGACGATAAGGTGCTTGCGAATTACTTTCCATTGGCTCTTAAACCCAACGCCATGTCATGGTTGATGCACTTGCCGGTAGACTCTATTTCCTCCTGGTCGGATTTGTGCCATGAGTTTGTGGGTGCCTTTACTGGATGCCACCAAGCCCATGGCCAAGCGAGCGACCTGCACGTCATTCCCCAGAAGGGAGGCGAGAGTCTCCGCAAGTATATACAGAGGTTCAGCCGGATACAGTACAATATCCCTGATGTTCACCCTGCCACCATCATCAGCGTGTTCCATCAGAACGTGCGTAACTGCAAGATGCGCGAAGAGCTGGCAATGAACATGGTGAAAGATGTAGCCAACCCGGGAAGAAGCCAACCTAAGGGAAAGGTCACGCTGCCCGTGACTTTTGGAAGCCATCTGAACTACAGGATGGAGAGGATCGTGTTTGATGTTGCCAAGATCCCCTTGCCCTACAACGGGATCCTTGGCTGCCCAGTGCTGGCCAAGTTCATGGCGGCGTCACACTACGCCTACAACACCCTGAAGATGCCAGGACCTGTGATGATCATCACCATCCCCTCTGATAAGAAAGATGCGCTGATTTGCGCTGACCAACTATACCAGCAAGCAGTTGCAGCAGCTGCCGCCACTAGGGCACTTGCTCCTGCCGCTGGGACCCCGGGAGGGAAGGAGAACAAGAAGACCGGTGAGACCACGGACACCCACTCCGGCAAGCGCACGTCTTCGGAGTGTAGCGCTCCCGTCGAGGACGTGCCAGAGAGCTCCACCGGCGGAAACAACAAGCCCAGGGCCATACCGCCAGGAACCAAGAAGGTTTCTTTCAATGAGGACGGCACGGGAGGGGCTTTCACCATAAGCTCCACCCTTGACGACAAATAGGAAGACGCGCTCGTCACCTTCCTGCGGGCGAATGTCGATGTGTTCGCATGGCAAGCTTCCGACATCCCCGGCGTTCCCAGGGAGGTGATTGAGCACCACCTTGCTGTCTGTCCTTATGCGCGGCCCGTCAAGCAGAAGGTCAGAAAGCAAGCTTTGGAACAACAAGAGTTCATCACAGAGGAGATCCAGAAAATGGAAGCAGCGGGTTTGGTAAGAGGAGTGCTCCATCCAACGTGGTTGGCCAATCCGGTCGTAGTGCGCAAGGCTAATGGGAAGTGGAGGCTGTGTATTGATTACACAGATATCAATAAGGCTTGTCCTAAGGACCCTTCCCGTTGCCGCGCATCGACCAGATTGTTGACTCCACAGCTTGGTGTGATCTGTTGTCATTCCTCGATGCCTACTCCGGCTACCACCAGATCTTCATGACAAGAGAAGACGAAGAGAAAACAGCATTCATCACCCCATGTGGTACGTATTGTTTCATGCGGATGCCTTTCGGGCTGAAGAGTGTTGGTTCAACATTTGCAAGGGCGGTCCAGATTGGTTTTGAACCCCAGCTCCATAGAAATATGGAAGCTTATATGGATGACATAGTGGTCAAAACCAAGGACAGGGCAACCCTCATACCGGATTTGCAAGAAACATTTGCAAACCTGCGCAAGATCAATCTCAAGCTAAACCCTAAGAAGTGTGTCTTTGGTGTCCCGTCCGGCAAGCTTCTCGGGTTCTTTGTATCACTGCATGGGATAGAGGCCAATCCGGACAAGATCAAAGCTATAGAGTAGATTGAAGCACCCAAGCGAATCAAGGATGTGCGTCGGCTTGCTGGTTGCGTCGCCGCCATGGGCAGATTCATTTCCAAGTCTGCCAAGAGCGCCCTTCCCTTTTTCAAGATCCTGAAAAAGGTGGGCCCGATGGAGTGGACGCCAGAAGCCGAAGCAGCATTGCAAGATTTGAAGAAGTACCTCTCCTCCGCGCCAATACTAGTTGCGCCTAGGCCACAGGAGCCGTTGCTGCTCTACCTGGCGGCAACGAACCAGGTGGTCAGCGCCGCACTAGTGGCATAGAGAGAGGTTGACGACGAGGTAATGGCAGCGACAGAGCCCGACACCACCAATGCAGAGACGACACAGCCAGTTGAAGTGCCGCCGAAGAAGAAAATGATGCAGCACCCGGTCTACTTTGTTAGTTCCCTCCTGCAGGGAGCTAGATCAAGGTACTCCGGCGTGCAGAAACTGCTCTTTGGCCTTCTTATGGCCTCGAGGAAGCTATGTCACTACTTCCAGGCACACGAGATCACTATCGTCACTCGCCTCCCTCTTCAACGGATATTGCACAATCCAGATGCAACGGGAAGAATTGTGGAATGGGCACTGGAGCTGTCCAGCTTTGGCCTCAAGTTTGAAAGTACTTCGACAATTCAGAGTCGAGTCCTGGTGGAGTTCATTGCAGAGTGGACCGCAACGCCTGACGAAGAAGCCCAAGAGACTGCTCTCCCCGGCAAGGAGGCAAGTTGCAGTTGGATCATGTACTTTGATGGAGCTTTCTCCTTACACGGCGCCGGGGCTGGCGTACTGCTTGTCGCGCCCACCGGAGAGCACCTCAAGTACGTGATCCAGATGCACTTCCCCAGGGAGGTGTCAACAAACAATACGGCAGAGTACGAAGGGCTGCTTGCCGGTCTTAGGATCGCGGCGGACCTCGGAATTAAGAAGCTCATCGTCAGGGGCGACTCACAGCTTGTCGTCAAGCAAGTCAACAAGGACTACCAGAGCCCGTTGATGAAGGCCTACATCGATGAAGTGAGAAAGCTGGAAGAGCGTTTCGATGGTATACAGGCTGAATACGTTCCCCGAGCGGAGAACGATATCGCTGATTACCTATCAAAACCCGCTGCCCTCAAGCTACCTGTGGAACCAGGTACCTTTGTGCTCCAGCTAACTCAGCCATCCGTTGATCCATCAACAGAGCAGAACAAGAGGAGGAAATCAAGACCCGGCAAGTACTTTCCCACCGAGCTCCCCGGAGCCGCCGGCAAGGATGTTGCCAGGGACACTGAGCCCGCCACGGGACGGCTAGCTCCGGCGGAGGATCAAGCTCTTGCCGTCGAGATAGCCGCTCCTATAGCGGAGGAGATGCCTTTAGTCCTCGCCATCGAGCCCCAGGCTCCAGCGTGGGCACAACATACTGTCCGATTCCTCCAAACAGGGGAACTTCCTGAAGAGTAGGAAGAAGCGGAAAAAGTAGCCCGTCACTCTAACATGTACCAGTTCGTCGATGACGTCCTGTACAGAAAGAGGCCGAACAGTGTGAAATTGAAGTGTATCCCTCGGGAGGAAGGACTGGAGCTGTTGGCGGAGATACACGGAGGCATATGTGGATCCTACATTGGGTCAAGGGCCCTTGCCGGCAAGGCATTTCGGCAAGGCTTCTTCTGGCCCACCGCCCTCCAGGATGCGACGACACTAGTCACCAGGTGTGAAGCGTGCCAGTTCCATTCAAAGAAGCTTCATCAGCCAGCTCAAGCCCTTCAAACCATTCCTCTCTCCTGGCCCTTCTCGGTCTGGGGGCTCGACATACTGGGCCCTTTCCCCTGCGCTGTCAGGGGCTTTGAGTACTTGTACGTTGCAATCGACAAGTTCACAAAGTGGCCGGAGGTGGAGGCAGTGAGGAAGGTCACAGCTCAATCAGCCGTCAAGTTCTTCAAGGGACTAGTGTGCCATTTTGGTGTACCCAACAGGGTCATCACCGACAACGGCACACAATTCACAAGCCGCACCTTCATGCAATATATCCAAGACCTCGGCAGCAAAGTCTGTTTCGCTTCCATTGCTCACCCACGAAGCAATGGTCAAGCTGATAGGGCAAACGCTGAAGTACTGCGAGGCTTAAGGACCAAGACCTTTGACAGGCTGCACAAGAGTGGAAGGCGCTGGATTGATGAGTTGCCGACGGTTCTTTGGTCGATCAGGACGACGCCAAATCGAGCCACCGGCCAGACACCCTTTGCCCTAGTATACGGGGCAGAAGCAGTTCTCCCCACTGAACTCATATACGGGTCACCTCGAGTGCTCGCTTATGATGAGCTTGAGCAAGAGCAACTGCGGCAAGATGACGCAATGCTCCTTGAGGAAGATCGTCTTTGGGCGGCTGTGAGAGCAGCACGCTACCAGCAAGCCTTGCGCCGCTACCATAGCCGCAGGGTTCATGCCCGAAGCCTTGAGGAAGGCGACCTTGTCCTTCGGCGCGTTCAATCGGCCAAGAATTCCAACAAGTTGACGCCAAAGTGGGAAGGCCCTTATCGGGTAATACGAGTCACCAGGCCCGGCGCGGTCCGCCTAGAGACTGGAGATGTCGTTCCGGTGAGTAACTCCTGGAACATTGAGCATCTTCGCAAGTTTTACCCGTGAGGCGCGTCTTGCCGGGCCCCCCAGCAAGCCACCTTTTGTACAAGCATTGCCGATGATGCATGTAACCCTTTGTACAAAGCCAGGCGCATACCCTGAGCATAAATAAATGAAGCGCTGGCGCCCTAAGTTATAGCATGCATGCTAGGTCGAGTCTCGTCCTTGGTTAGTGTTGATAGTGCTTAGCAGCGACTAACCCCTAGCTTAGAGGTCGAGTGTGCGTCTCTTTGCCGTTCGTTCGTCTTCTTTGGTTCGCAGGACTCACAGGTATCCTTGTCGGATCACTTGAGGACGAAAAAGAGAAGAGGGACAGACCAGCATCTAGACCCCGGCAAGCCAGTATTGCCGGGGGCTGCAAGAGCAAAGATTCACCCACGACAAACCAGAGTTGCCGGGGGCTACAGCTTCAGATAAGTTCTTCATCCCTTATCATGCATTCCCTTATGGACTGAGGTATGTGAAACCTCGTTTTTTCCTAAAAGCTACCGTGCTCCCCTAACTCTAGGCCCTAGGGCTCGTTCCTGGGGCCAGGTTTGGTCGTAGTCGCGGCAGCGAGAGGATGAAACAAGGAGCCTGAACCCACCTCATCCCTGCCTCCGCCAAAGGTGTGAGAAAGGTCGAGCGAAGTGGGGAGACGGCAAGGCCTGTTGCCGGGCAAGGAAATGTTTATCTTAAAGATATCAAGGATTTACTCCTTGTTGCGGGTTCTACCCACAAACAAATGACCCGGCAAGCATCCCTTTTTCATTAAAAACATTCCACTCAGGTACAGTCCATAGGGAATGAAAAACATGAATGATGGGATTACAAGTTTTAAATTCAGCTAAGGCCCGAAGGCTTACAAACTAAAAAGAGATAAGGTACCCGTAATCCCTTTCTTGTCCCTCACCTCGGGAGGCAGGTCAAGGAGGCGAAAAGGGCAAAAGGGGCGCCTAGGCGAGCTAAGGGTGGCAGAAGACACCAAGAGAACATCTCGGTGGCCGTCCGGGGGCTGGATGGTGATGGCAGCGCCGGAAGCAGAGCTTGAAGACGAGGCGGCAGGACGTCAGCACGCGTCGAAGGCGTCGGTGCCCGCGTACTCCAATTTGACGGCCTTGCCGCCCGCCCTCTTCCTCTTCCACAGCCTCCCAACGCCAGCCGCCCAAGGAGACGACCCCGAGAAGTTCAGGGAGCCGGCGACACGGATGATGGGGTCGCTTGTGCCGCATGGAGCGGTGCCCGACACCTAGTCGGACCCGTCATCCTGCCGCCTACTACCCTCGTCGTCGCTGCTGCTGTCCTCCTCGTCACTCTTGCCCGAGGAGGAGTCTTCGCTATCAGAAGAGCTCTCCATGCAGAACCTTGCACGGGTCCCAAAGCACCCGAAGACCTTGACGGAGAGAAGGCCACCCTCCATCAGCTTGAAATGGAGAGTGAGTCCCTCCGTCAAGCGGTGGATATGAGCGAACGTCTTCCATCCTCGACGAAGATACATCACGTGAGGGGCTGGGAAGTCGACGCGAACCCGCGTGCCGCTGATCCCACAGCCCCTCATGTGCAGCCACAACGCCTCCGGCGGATCCAGCTCCATCTCCCGCGCGAATGGAGTCGGGAGACGAAGGCGACGGCGAGGCGGCCGGCGCAGCCTGACGAAGAATTCTCAAGGGTCATCCCCAACGTGGCCCTCCATGGGGGGAGGAACTGCTGGCGGAGGCGAGGCCGGCGCGCCGCCCTGTCCTACTCTTCCCCGAGCGCCTCGGCCTCGCCCACGGCCTCGCCCCCTCCCCCTTCCCCTCGCGGCTGGCTCTGCCACCGCGGGTGCGGGAGAAGGAGGGACGTGTTGTCGAGCGGCGACCCTCGCCGCCACCGTTGAAGGACCAGGATTCCCTCTCTCCATGGCGGATGGAAGGGGGAGTAGAAGCTGAAAGAAGGAGGAGATGAAGGAATGCGGGACGCCATCCCCCCCTCCCGCTCTTTATAAAGGAACGGGGTGGGGGCTCGGCCGCCCCGCTCAGCCAATCAAGACGTGGAAGGCGCAGGGAACTGGGACCGACCCGCCGCCCCAGCCCGCGGCGGCCCAGTTTCCCGCCTCCACCGTTCGCCACCCCAAGCGCATGAGAGCCACGTGGCAGGCGTGCAGGACCGAGGAAACGGGTGAGGCGACCTCTTCCCACCCCGTGATCATGGGGAGTGGACGCCTTGAAGACCACGCCTCGGCCCCGTTCAGTAAATGGGCCGCACCTCCACGCCTCCCTCTGTTTATGGGGAAGGCGCGAACCGTCCCCTTTACTACGACGTGATGCATGCATGCAGAGCTCAGCCCCACGCATGCCGCCCACATTACACACGCCTCCCCATGCCGCGCCACGCGTGGGAAGCATGGGAAAGCGCGCGAAGAGACTTACCGCGGTAAAAACCACCCCGCCTGCCCGCGCACCATTTTTGGGCCTAGCCCAACGACGCGATTGCGCTTACGTGTGGCCCAGGCCCGGGGGCTCCTGTCGGTGTACAAAAAGAGGGGTACACTTTTTGTACCCCTATAATTGTGCACGGGCAATCTGAGCCACGGGCACCACCACACTGAGCAAGGCAAGGGAGGTGAGCCAAGGTAAGGCCGAAGCTCAGGAGAAGCAGAACGACACCAAGACCAAGACCACAAAGAGCAAAGGGGACGAAGCGGACCCCCCCCGGCAAGATCCTTACCGGAAGGCGGTTTTAGCAAACCCAGCAAGACCCTTGCCGTGGCAGCTCGCCCCACACCTACAGAGTGAGTCACCCTTGAGTCCACTGCCCCCATGGGGCAAGGATTCGGGAGACGTCCCCGTGGTGGCATGCAGATCTTTGTGAAGGAATTCAAGATCAGATACACCCTTTAGAAGATGATGATCCTTGGCGGGATCCCAGCCAAGGAGGACCACAAGGCCCCTGGCAAGAGCCTTGCCGGGGATGACAGCAGGTGCCACGGCAAGACCCTTGTCGGGGCCCCGGCAAGGCCCTTACCAAGAACACCCGTAGGGCCACCATTAGGCCCACGCCAGTTAAACCTCCACCACCGTTCGCATGCAGCTGCCGACCCAATCGGCTGGGCAGGCACCTGCGTGGCGGCATGCGGATCTTCATGGAGACCCACCACTGCGCCACCTCAGCTGCCTGCCTGCCTACATGGCACCGCGGGCGCCGCTGGCCAGGGCGCGTGTCGACACGAGAGGGAGCGGCGACGGATGAGACAGGGCTCTCCCCCGTCCCCGATAAAGCAAGGACACCTGGGCAAGACGCATTAAATGCGCCTTGTCATGTAATGCAAGGGATAACCTCACATCACTGTACCCTTTCCACCTCCTGTGTGCCACTGTGGCAGCCCCTTTCCTATAAAAGGAGGCCCGAGGCGACCAGGAGGAGGATTCGGCTTTTTGGAGCACCTCACGCCCCATAGCTTGCTCAAGAACACAGATATACAATCCACCAAAGCAGGAGTAGGGTTTTACGCATCCTCGCGGCCCGAACCTGGATAAACGAACCGTGTGCTATCTGTTTGATCCGCTCTTCTCACGACCCCGCGCCCCGCAACCGTAGTAGGGATTCTTGTGATCCCATAGGTGTCGCTCCCACCGACAAAATGGCTATCCCAGCTATACTTTTTTTAGGAATACCTAGGCAAGGTCAAGTTGTTATTCTCCGCCCCGCTGGGCTGAAAAACTTTCCTAGGAGGGATGCATTAGGCTTAACAAGAAAATGGGCTTTAAGAAATAATAAATGGGATGTAATTATAAAAACTGGGCAGTAACTATAAAAAAATGCACCAAACACGTGATTACTTTATAAAATATTATTTTGGGATATTGAAAATTTTAATTTTATTAATTGTTGCGAGTGCAATGTTTCGTTGGATTTTTACGTAATATAAATTTATATTGAAATTGTATTTAATCTGACTAGAAATTTCAGGATAAAAATATTTCAGATCCCATCAAAATGTGGGAAATTTTATTGAATTCTGTTTTGAACGGTTGGTTGAAATGGGATGTACTTTTAACAAACTGTAAATGGGTTGTAGTAAATTTCATTAGAATTCAAAAATGGGCTACACATTCTTACAAATCTCAAATGGGCTATAAGTTCTCTGCCACACACTTCTGGCCTTACTAAGTTGACGCGTCCCCTAAAAAACAGAGTTGACGTGTATGCAAGGCTTTGTCAACTTATAGTCAACACACGGTTCTAGCAGCAGTGGCCGTTGGATGTCCATCCAACGGATGTCGTGCTTCTTCTTCAATCTCGGATATTCTAGCTTCACCCGCCCAAAAATGATTCCTCCCCCTGACATCTGGGGCGCACTGTTCCGGAAGCTGACCTGTGGGCCTACTAAGTTGACGTACCAAGGGCTTTGTCAACTTAGTCAATATAAATTATTCTAGCTGAAGTGACTGTAGGATGGCCATCCAACGGCCGTAGTGCTTCTTCAACCTCTGGTCTTCTTGCTCCAGCCGCCCAAAGCAGCACCGGTCGTGCCGCCTGCTCCTGCCTCCCGTGGTCGGCTGTGCTGACCTGGAGGCCTCACCGCCCCCTACTATTCCCACCGTTGGCCAGGCCCTGCGGCGATGGCAGCCTCAGACCGCAGCTGAACGAGTGAACCCTCATACTCCTCTCCGCGTGGGCATCCACTACCGCGTCTTCACCGGCTCCGCGTCATCCCCTTTCTAGGCCTCACCGTCGTCCACCGCCCTGGTGCTCTCGACGCGGCGTGGTCAACGTGGAAGGAACGTCTTCCATCGGACATGGACTGTACGTGGAGAGGCTGACAGCTGGGTCCACGGCTGCAGCAAGGAAGTGCCTCCTTATTACGCGGAAAATAATGATTCCTCCACCCGACAGTAGGGACCCACCGGACGGGCCACCAGTATTTTGCGAAAAAAATCATTTCCCCCTGACTGCTGGGACCCACCGGACGGGTCACCGTATTTCGCAAAAAAAATGTCCCCCCCCCCCCCCCGCTGTTAGCTCAGACCCACCGGAAGTGCCTCCTTGCTGGGACCCACCTTGCTGGGAGGCTGACTTGTGGGCCTACTAAGTTGACGGGGATGAAGGGCTTTGTCAACATAGTCAATATGAACGATTCTAGCTCCAGTGACCGTACGATGTCCATCCAACGGCCGTAGTGCTTCTTCAACCTCTGGTCTTCTTGCTCCACCCGCCCAAAGCAGCGCCGGTCGTGCCGCATGCTCCTACCTCCCGTGGTCGGCTATGCTGCCGCAGAGGCCTCACCGCCCCCTACTATTCCCACCGCTAGCCAGGCCCTGCAGCAACGGCAGCCTCACACCGCAGCCAAACCAGTGAACCCTCATAGTCCTCTCCACGCGGGCTTCCACTGTCGCATCGTCCCCTTCCTAGGCCTCGCCGTCGTCCATCGCCGTGGTGCTCTCCATGCGGCGTGGTCAACGTGGTCAAGGAACGACTTCCATCAGAAAAGTACTGTACGTGGAGAGGCTGACAGCTGGGTCCACGGCCACAGCACAGTTTTTTTTGTGATTTGCCAAGTAAGTCGCTTTGTCAGGCCTGTTGGGCTACAAATCTTTCAAGACGAGGAGAGATTTCATTCGGATGGCCGAGAAAATGACCCGTCAGTAATGAGAAATGGGCTGTACATTTTTAAAACACATCAAACCGACAATTAGTTTCAATTTTTTTTTCATTTCAAGATTTTAAATTACATTAATTTTTATGCGTGGAGAATTTGTTGGATTTTATATAGATATACATATATTTTTTAAATCAGTTTGAATGTGAGTCGAAATTTCAGGACTAAAAACAGTTCGGACCGCACCGAAATATGCAAAATTTCGTATAATTTTTTAACCGTTGCCACAATATGGGCTGTAATGCTAAAAAAAGAATATGGGCTCCAAAAAAACTTTAAGAATTAGCAAGTGAGCTGTAAATTATTAGAAATAATGGCAGATGGGCTGTATGCTGTTTTCCACAGATTTGAGGCTTTCCTAAAAAAAGGTTGACGCACAAGCACTGACTATTGGATGTCCATCCAACGGCCGTCGTGCTTCTTCAATCTCTGCTCTTCCTGCTCCAGCCGCTCAAACAAGCGCCGGCGGGACTGCCTGCTCCCTCCTCCTTGCGGCCGGCTGTGCTGCCGCGCAGGCCTCACCGCCCGACCGTACTCCCATCGCTGGCCTAGCCATCCCTCTACTCACCCACACCTGCTGTTATTCTCCGGAGATGGCAAACGAACCAGTAAACCCTCGTACAGTCGTACTCCCCTCCGCGTGGGAAACAACTATCAAGTATTCCCTGCCTCTGTGTCGTCCCCTTCCTAGGCATCGCCGTTGTCCACCGCCCTGGTGCTCTCGGCGCGGCGTGGTCCACGTGGTCAAGGAATGACTTCCATCGGACGTGGACTGTATGTGGAGAGGCTGACAGCTGGGTCCACGGCCGCAGCAAGGAAGTGCCTCCTTATTACGCAGAAAATAATGATTCCTCCACCTGACAGCTGGGACCCACCGGACGGGCCACTGTATTTCGCAAAAAAACATTTCCCCCTGACTGCTGGGACCCACAAGCTACATCTTCGCACGCAAGGAAGTGCGTCCGGGCAAAAAAACGATTCGCCCCCTGACTGCTGGGACCCACCAGCTACATCTTCACAGGTAAGGAAGTGCCTGACAGTCGGGACCCACCTGGTCGAAGCGTACGTAGCGTTGTCATTCTGGTCGCAAACGTGTACGTACATACTGGTCAATGTAGAGGCGCGCACGTGTCGTAGTAGAGGTGCGCACGTAGCATGTACACGCACGTACAGCGGCCAGGGTGCAAGAAAGAAAATACGGCCACGTGTGTGTACATACGGGCGGGGTCTCGAATGCCTACTCGCGCATACGTACGGCCAGGGCTCGTGTACATTGCTGTGTCGGAACGGAGACACATCATCATCGTCGTGTTCATGGGGAGGCAACGGAATGCATCGTGTTCATGGGGAGGCAACGGAACGCATGGGAGCCAACCGGCTGGGTCGAAACGGAATGCGTGGTCGTGTTCATTGGGAGGGCTTGGACGGAACAGGTGATGGAAACGAGGCCTGGCGTACCACACAACGGAGGAAATAGACCTCCTACGTTCGGAACGGGGTCCTGTTGATCGGGAGGGGTCTGGCGTACCGCAAAATGGAGGAAACGGACCTCCTACGGTCAAAATGGGGGTCCTGTTGATCGGGAGGGGTGTGGCGTACCGCAAAACGGACGAAACGGACTTGTGTTGGAGCACTACGGTCGAAACGGGGGTCCTATTCATTGGGAGGGGTGTGGCGTACCGCAAAACGGGACTCCACGGGATACTGTTCATCTCCACCGTCGACCCCCTCCAGCCTCCACGAGCTACTGTTCATCCACCGTCGACCTCCTCCAGCCTCCACCTGCGACTGTTCATCCACGGGCTCCTGTTCATCCAGCCTCCACCGCGCGCTACTCCACCTACTACTATTCAACCACCCTCTCCACGGGCTCCTGTTCAACCACCCCTCCATGGGCTACTGTTCATCCTGCCCTCCACCATCTACTGTTCATCCAACCCTCCACGGGGTGGTCCTGTTCATCCAGCCCTCCACGGGGTCCTGTTCATCCAGCCCCAACCGGCTCAATCGATCGGGGTCCTGTTCATCCAGAGGCAACACCACGGGGTCCTGTTCATCCACCCCCATCGGAAACTGTTCATCCAACCCCCCCCCCCCCGTAACGCTCACTGTTCATCAAGAGGCAGCATCGACCGGCTTCAGTTAGCAGTAGTAGCGAAGGAATCGCTCGATCGGGTTCAGTTAACAGCCATCGATCGATCGCTCGGGTTCAGTAACGCATAGCCTGAAGTGCAATCGCTCGGGTTTAGTTAGAGCCCAACGCCTCACTCGGGTTCAGTTAGAGCCAACGCCTCGCACACACGCGCGTACGTGTACGAGAGAAACGCGCATCGCTCGGCCCCCGACCTCCCACTGTAACCGGGAACTCCCCGAAATTTTCCTCGCCCTCGCTTCTACCACGGTTTTTTCCGTCATGGACGGCCCAAAGAATGTCATGTAGCTGCGTCTCCGGCCCACCCAGGACGAAAAGCCCATTTTCTGTCATGAATTTTTGTCATAGAAGTAGGAGCCCACCACATCTATGATGATACCGGGTTTTGTCACAATTATCGTCATAGAAGTGTCATATGTATGACAGAAAAAAAATTCGTTCGGCCCAAAATGTCACGGATGTGTCTTTTTTTGTAGTGATCATCATTAACATTTTCATTAGGTTCATGTTCATTACCAGATTGTGTTTCAGCATCAGACATTGAGATATCATTTGGATTATCAGGTGGTTCAGCAATAGGTTCACTAGAAGTTTGCACAGTTCTATAATTTTTCTTTTTCTTCTTTTTAGAAGAACTAGGTGCATCAATTTTATTTCTCTGAGAATCTTTCTCAATTCTCTTAGGGTGGCCTTCAGGATACAAAGGTTCCTGAGTCATTCTACCAGTTCTAGTAGCCACTTTAACAGCATAATCATTTTTCTTACTATTCATCTCATTGAGCAATTCTTTTTGAGCTTTAAGTACTTGTTCTACTTGAGTGGTAACCACAGAAGCATGTTTGCTAACAAGTTTAAGTTCACCTCTGATATTAGCCATATAATCACCTAAGTATTTAATCATATCAGCATCTTGTTTTAATTGTCTACCAAAATAACCATTGAAGTCTTCTTGCTTAAACATAAAATTATCAAACTCATCCAAGCATTGACTAGCAATTTTAGTAGGAGGAATTTTAGCTTTATCATATCTATAGAGAATTTACCTTTACTACCTGTGTCGGGTTATCGAGGTCTGGAGGTTCTTCAATAAATAAAGGATTAAGATCATATATTTCTTCATCAGGCGGTAAATTAAGACCATGTATTTCTTCAATAGGAGGTAAATTCTTAACATCTTTAGCTTTAATACCTTTTTCTTTCATAGATTTCTTTGCCTCTTGCATATCTTCAGGACTGAGAAATAGAACACCTCTCTTCTTTGGAGTGGGTTTAGGAATAGGATCATTAATTGGAGCAGGAGCTGGCTCAAGCGGTGCCCAATATTTTCATTTGTCAACATATTATTCAATAAGATTTCAGCTTCATCCGGTGTTCTTTCCCTGAAAAGAGAACCAGCACAACTATCCGGTAATCTCTGGAAGCATCGGTTAGTCTATTATAAAAGATATCAAGTATTTCATTTTTCTTAAGAGGATGATCAGGAAAAGCATTAAGTAACTTGAGAAGCCTCCCCCAAGCTTGTGGGAGACTCTCTTCTTTAATTTGCACAAAGTTGTATATTTCCTTTAAAGCAGCTTGTTTCTTATGCGCAGGGAAATATTTAGCAGAGAAGTAGTAAATCATATCCTGGGGACTACGCACACAACCAGGATCAAGAGAATTAAACCATATCTTAGCATCACCCTTTAATGAGAACGGAAATATTTTAAGGATATAAAAGTAGTGAGATCTCTCATCATTAGTGAACAGGGTGGCTATATCATTTAATTTAGTAAGATGTGCTACAACAGTTTCAGATTCATAACCATGAAAAGGATCAGATTCAACCAAAGTAATTATATCAAGATCAACAGAGAATTCATAATCCTTATCAGCAACACATATAGGTGAAGTAGCAAAAGCAGGGTCAGGTCTCATCCTAGCATTTGGAGATTGCTTATTCCATTTAGCTAATAACCTTTTGAGTTCATATCTATCTTTGTAGGCCAAAATAGCTAAAGAAGCATCTTGATCAAATAAATAACCCTCAGGAACAACAAGTGATTCTTCATCATCAATTTCATCTTCATAATCAGATTCAATATTTTCAATCTCTCTAGCCCTAGCAAGTCGTTCCTCGAGAAAATCACTAAGTGGCATAGTAGTATCAGGCATAGAGGTAGTTTCATCATAAGTATCATGCATAGCAGAAGTAGCATCATCAATAACATGCGACATATCAGAACGAATAGCAGAAGCGGGTGTAGGTGTCGCAAGCTTATTCATAACAGAAGGTGAATCAAGTGCAGAGCTAGATGGCAGTTCCTTACCTCCCCTCGTAGTTGAGGGATAGATCTTGGTTTCTGGATCTCTCAAGTTCTTCATAGTGTCCAGCAGATATAAATCCCAAGTGACTCAAAGAATAGAGCTATGCTCCCCGGCAACGGTGCCAGAAATTAGTCTTGATAACCCATAAGTATAGGGGATCGCAACAGCTTTCGAGGGTAGAGTATTCAACCCAAATTTATTGATTCGACGCAAGGGGAGCCAAATAATATTCTCAAGTATTAGCAGCTGAGTTGTCAATTCAACCACACCTGGAAACTTAGTATCTGCAGCCAAGTGTTTAGTAGCAAAGTAATATGATAGTGATGGTAACGGTAACAAAAGAGTAATGAACGCAAAGTAATGTTTTTGGTATTTTGTAGTGATTGTAACAATAGCAATGGGAAAGTAAATACGCGTAAACCAGTATATGGAAAGCTCGTAGGCATTGGATCAATGATGGATAATTATGCCGGATGCGGTTCATCATGTAATAGTCATAACATAGGGTGACATAGAACTAGCTCCAATTCGTCAATGTAATGTAGGCATGTATTCCGAATATAGTCATACGTGCTTATGGAAAAGAACTTGCATGACATCTTTTGTCCTACCCTCCCGTGGTAGCGGGGTCCTAATGGAAACTAAGGGATATTAATGCCTCCTTTTAATAGAGAATCGGAACAAAGCATTAGCACATAGTGAATACATGAACTCCTCAAACTACGGTCATCACCGGTAAGTATCCCGATTATTGTCACTACGGGGTTAACGGATCATAACACATAATAGGTGACTATAGACTTGCAAGATAGGATCTAGAACTCTCATATATTGATGAAAACCTAATAGGTTCAGATCTGAAATCATGGCACTCGGGCCCTAGTGACAAGCATTAAGCATAGCAAAGTCATAGCAACATCAATCTCAGAACATAGTGGATACTAGGGATCAAACCCTAACAAAACTAACTCGATTACATGGTGAATCTCATCCAACCCATCACCGTCCAGCAAGCCTACGATGGAATTACTCACGCACGGCGGTGAGCATCATGAAATTGGTGATGGAGGATGGTTGATGATGACGACGGCGACGAATCCCCCTCTCCGGAGCCCCGAACGAACTCCGGATCAGCCCTCCCGAGAGGTTTTAGGGCTTGGCGGCGGCTCCGTATCGTAAAACGCAATGATTTCTTCTCTCCTATTTTTTTCTCCCCGAAAGCAGTTATATAGAGTTGGAGTTGGAGTCTGGGGGCTTCCAGGGGGCCCACGAGGTAGGGGGCACGCCCTAGGGGGCGCGCCCCCACCCTCGTGAGAAGGGTGTGGGCCCCCTGGTCTTCATCTTTCGCGAGGATTTTTTATTATTTATTGTAAGATATTCCATGGAGTTTCAGGTCATTCCGAGAACTCTTGTTTTCTACACATAAAACAACATCATGGCAATTCTGCTGAAAACAGCGTCAGTCCGGGTTAGTTCCATTCAAATCATACAAGTTAGAGTCCAAAACAAGGGCAAAAGTGTTTGGAAAAGTAGATACGTTGGAGACGTATCATGGGTTTATGATCAAGTTTATCTATGAACAATATTTGATTCTTCTCTGAAATCTTTTATGTATGATTGGTTATCTTTGCAAGTCTCTTCGAATTATCAGTTTGGTTTGGCCTACTAGATTGATCTTTCTTGCAATGGGAGAAGTGCTTAGCTTTGGGTTCAATCTTGCGGTGTCCTTTCCCAGTGACAGCAGGGGCAGCAAGGCACGTATTGTATTGTTGCCATCGAGGATAAAAAGATGGGGTTTATATCATATTGCTTGAGTTTATCCCTCTACATCATGTCATCTTGCCTAATCCGTTACTCTGTTCTTATGAACTTAATACTCTAGATGCATGCTGGATAGCGGTCGATTTGTGGAGTAATAGTAGTAGATGTGGAATCATTTCGGTCTACTTGTCGCGGACGTGATGCCTATATACATGATCATGCCTAGATATTCTCATAATTATGCACTTTTCTATCAATTGCTCGACAGTAATTCGTTCACCCGTCGTAATACTTATGCTATCTTGAGAGAAGCCACTAGTGAAACCTATGGCTCTCGGGTCTATTCTCCATTATATTAATCTGCCATCAACAAGCTATTTCTATCGCTGTTTATTTTTGCAATCTTTATTTTCCAATCTATACAACAAAAATACCAAAAATATTTATCTTATTATCTCTATCAGATCTCACTCTCATAAGTGACCGTCAAGGGATTGACAACCCCTTTATCGCATTGGTTGCGAGGTTCTTATTTGTTTGTGCAGGTACGAGGGACTTGCGTGTAGTCTCCTACTGGATTGATACCTTGGTTCTCAAAAATTGAGGGAAATACTTACGCTACTTTGCTGCATCACCCTTTCCTCTTCAAGGGAAAACCAACGTAGTGCTCAAGAGGTAGCATTCCACATCAAAAATTCTGTTTTTATCATTTACCTACTCGAGGACGAGCAGGAATTAAGCTTGGGGATGCTTGATACGTCTCCAACGTATTTATAATTTTTGATTGTTCCATGCTATTATATTATCTATTTTGGATGTTTAATGGGCTTTACTAAGCACTTTTATATTATTTTTGGGACTAACCTACTAACCCAAGGCCCAGTGCAAATTGTTGTTTTTTGCCTATTTCAGTGTTTCGCAGAAAAGGAATATCAAACGGAATCCAAACGGAATGAAACCTTCGGGAGAGTTATTTTTGGAACAAACGTGACCCAGGGGACTTGGAGTGGACGTCAAGAAACAAACAAGGCGGCCACGAGGCAGGGGGCGCGCGCTCCACCCTCGTGGGCCCCTCGTAGCTCCACCAACCTACTTCTTCCTCCTATATATACCCATATACCCCAAAAACATCCAGAATCACCACGAAACCCTATTTCCACCGCCACAACCTTCTGTACCCAAGAGATCCCATCTTGGGGCCTTTTCTGGAGCTCCGCCGGAGGGGGAATCAATCATGGAGGGCTTCTACATCAACACCATAGCCTCTCCGATGATATGTGAGTAGTTCACCTCAGACCTTCGGGTCCATAGTTATTAGCTAGATGGCTTCTTCTCTCTCTTTGGATCTCAATACAAAGTTCTCCTCGATCTTCTTGGAGATCTATTCGATGTAACTCTTTTTGCGGTGTGTTTGTCGAGATCCGATGAATTGTGGGTTTATGATCAAGATTATCTATGAACAATATTTGGTTCTTCTTTGAATTCTTATATGTATGATTTAATTATCTTTGCAAGTCTCTTCGAATTATCAGTTTGGTTTGGCCTACTAGATTGATCTTTCTTGCAATGGGAGAAGTGCTTAGCTTTGGGTTCAATCTTGCGGTGTCCTTTTCCAGTGACAGCAGGGGCAGCAAGGCACGTATTGTATTGTTGCCATCGAGGATAAAAAGATGGGGTTTATATCATATTGCTTGAGTTTATCCCTCTACATCATGTCATCTTGTTTAATGTGTTACTCTGTTCTTATGAACTTAATACTCTAGATGCATGCTGGATAGCAATCGATGTGTGGAGTAATAGTAGTAGATGTGGAATCATTTCGCTCTACTTGTCGCGAATGTGATGCCTATATACATGATCATGCCTAGATATTCTCATAATTATGCATTTTTCTATCAATTTCTCGACAGTAACTTGTTCACCCATCATAATACGTATGCTATCTTGAGAGAAGCCACTAGTGAAACCTATGGCCCCGGGGTCTATTTTTGATCATATAAGTTTCCAATCTATTTTTACTTTGCAATCATTACTTTCCATATATATCATAAAAATACCAAAAATATTTATTATCTCTGTCAGATCTCACTTTTACAAGTGGCCGTGAAGGGATTAACAACCCCTTTATTGCGTTGGTTGCAAGGTTCTTATTTGTTTGTGTAGGTACGAGGCGACTTGCGTGTAGTCTCCTACTGGATTGATACCTTGGTTCTCAAAAACTGAGGTAAATACTTACGCTACTTTACTGCATCACCCTTTCCTCTTCAAGGGAAAACCAACGCAGTGCTCAAGAGGTAGCACCAGACCTGATGTGTGCCTTGCTATTAGTTTAGCAGGGAGGTACCAAAGTAATCCAGGAGTGGATCACTGGACAGCGGTCAAGAACATCCTGAAATACCTGAAAAGGACTAAGGATATGTTTCTCGTTTATGGAGGTGACAAGCTCGTCGTAAACGGTTATGTCGATGCAAGCTTTGACGCTGATCCGGATGACTCTAATTCACAAACCGGATACATATTTTTATTGAATGGTGGAGCTGTCAGTTGGTGCAGTTCCAAGAAGAGCGTCGTGGCGGGATCTACATGTGATGCAGAGTACATAGCTGCTTCGGAAGCAGCAAATGAAGGGGTCTGGATGAAGGAGTTCATATCCGATCTAGGTGTCATACCTAGTGCATCGGGTCCAATGAAAATCTTTTGTGACAATACTGGTGCAATTGCCTTGGCAAAAGAATCCAGATTCTACAAGAGAACCAAGCACATCAAGAGACGCTTCAATTCCATCCGTGACCAAGTCAAGGAGGGAGACATAGAGATTTGCAAGATACATACGGATATGAATGTTGCAGACCTATTGACTAAGCCTCTCTCACGAGCAAAACATGATCAGCACCAAGACTCCATGGGTGTTAGAATCATTACACTGTAATCGAGATTATTGACTCTAGTGCAAGTGGGAGACTGAAGGAAATATGCCCTAGAGGCAATAATAAAGTTGTTATTTATATTTCCTTATATCATGATAAATGTTTATTATTCATGCTAGAATTGTATTAACCGGAAACTTAGTACATGTGTGAATACATAGTCAAACAGAGTGTCACTAGTATGCCTCTACTTGACTAGCTCGTTAATCAAAGATGGTTAAGTTTCCTAGCCATAGACATGAGTTGTCATTTGATAAACGGGATCACATCATTAGAGAATGATGTGATTGACTTGACCCATCCGTTAGCTTAGCACGATGATCGTTTAGTTTGTTGCTATTGCTTTCTTCATAACTTATACATGTTCCTATGACTATGAGATTATGCAACTCCCAAATACTGAAGGAACACTTAGTGTGCTATCAAACGTCACAATGTAACTGGGTGACTATAAAGATGCTCTACAGGTGTCTCTGATGATGTTTATTGAGTTGGCATAGATCAAGATTAGGATTTGTCACTCCGTGTATGGGAGAGGTATCTCTGGGCCCTCTCGGTAATGCACATCACTATAAGCCTTGCAAGCAATGTGACTAATGAGTTAGTTATGGGATGTTGCATTACGGAACGAGTAAAGGGACTTGCCGGTAACGAGATTGAACTAGGTATTGAGATACCAACGATCGATTCTCGAGCAAGTAACATATCGATGACAAAGGGAACAACGTATGTTGTTATGCGGTTTGACCGATAAAGATCTTCGTAGAATATGTAGGAAGCAATATGAGCATCCAGGTTCCGCTATTGGTTATTGATCGAAAGTGAGTCTCGGTCATGTCTACATAGTTCTCGAACCCGTAGGGTCCGCACGCTTAACGTTCGGTGACGATCGGTATTATGAGTTTATGTGTTTTGATGTACCGAAGGTAGTTCGGAGTCTC